>NC_133658.1:660323710-660625070 GCF_037893015.1 Macrotis lagotis
AAATCAGATTAAAGTTCTTTTCTGATGTGGATATTTCTCTGCTAAATCTCAGGACCCTATAAGAATTCTGATGTTGACTTTCCTACTTGTTTTTTTTTTTCACAAATGATTAAGCTTTTGGGGCCATCATGAACAGTTCTGATGGGAACTCTAAATTTTGCCAAGTTGACAATGGAAATCTTTATTTAGAGTTAAGGGGTGATTATGCTTTTTCCCCTCTTTCTGAGCTTATTTGTTATTTTTCATTCATTTCAATCATGTCCAATTTTTTGTGACCCTATTTGCAGGTTTTTTTGGTAAAGATATTGGAAATATTTGTCATTTCCTTTCATTTTCCAGCTCATTTTACAGAATGGAGGCAAGTAGTTTTAAGTGACTTACCCAGGATCACACTGCTTGATCGTATTGAAGGCTGGATTTGTATTCATGAAGATGTGTCTTCCTGGTGCTCCAATCCACTCCCTTACTTCTGATGACCTCTGGCAAAAATACAGTGGGCTTAGAATCCCCTTTGAACAATTAAACCAATTTTTGCTTAGATCCTACTCTTATCTCCAACTTTGTTAAAATTTGCCTAATTATTATAACAATATACTATTTACAAATGATGTTTATTAGCATAATTTGCTTTCAATTAATAGTGAAAGCTAACTTTTCAATTGATTAAAATTTGTTCGCAGTCAATTCTTATATTAATTGATTTTATATAGGTATGGAATTATTTTTTTGGCCAGGCAGTGGGGTTAAGTGACTTGTCCAAGGTCATACAGAAAGACAATTATTAAGTGTCTGAGGCTGGATTTGAACTCAGGTACTCCTGAATCCAGGGCTGGTGCTCTATACAGTGTGACACCAAGCCACCCTACAAAGTTTATGCAAATTTACTAGGAAAAATGATTATCTTTTTGATTCATTGTAGAAGTCTTACTTAATAAAATTTCCAGGTTTTAAACCTTTTTTTTTTAAAAGTCATAATCATTGGTTTGACTGTCATGGCACTCTCCTTCCAATAATAGCCAGTTTTCCATTTTCTAACCATTCTTATGAGAATTCACTACCACTTTCTGGAAAACGATTCCACATAGTGCATACTTGCCTAGTGGTGGTGAGATCAAGGTGTT
The DNA here is from genome assembly GCF_037893015.1 of Macrotis lagotis. NCBI lineage: Eukaryota > Metazoa > Chordata > Mammalia > Peramelemorphia > Peramelidae > Macrotis > Macrotis lagotis. The sequence goes on from NC_133658.1 coordinate 660,324,832, forward strand.
ATTAATCTAAACTTTTGATGCTACAATTATTTTATTTTAAATAAAAAAGGATTTGAGGACACTAATGGACAAAGTAACTACACAATAAGCATACTTTGGGGCATGAATGGACACAATATAATTATTCAAAATATGTATCAAAAATTTGAGCTCTATTCTTTTTGAAACAGGAAGCCTTTCATTTTCTTTTCCTAAAAGTGGTGCTATCCTCATTGCATATAAAGCTTGTTGATGGTTTCAAATAGATACTGCTTATTATTCTGTGGAACAATCTATTGCTACACTCTCTAGTGTTTTTAGTAGGAATGGGTGCTGTGTTTTGTCAAAAGCTTTTTCAGTATCTACTGATATGATCATATGACTTCTGAAAAGTATGTTATTGATATAATTAATTATACCAACAGTTTTCCTAATATTTAACCAACCCTGCATTTCTGGGATAAATCCTACTTCATCATAATGTGTTATCCTAGAGATAACTTGTTGTAACCATTTGGCTAAATTTTTTTTAACACTTTTGCATCTGTATTAATCAGGGAGATGGTTCTATAACTTTTTTTTCCTGTTTTAACTCTTCCTGGTTTAGGTATCAACACCATATTGGTGTCATAGAAAGAGTTAGGCAGAATTCCTTCTTCACCTGTTTTTTCAAAGAGTTTAAATAGAATTGGAACCAATCGTTCCTTAAATGCTTGATAGAATTCACTTATGAATTCATCTGGCCTGGTGATTATTTCTTATGGAGTTCACTAATGACTTGTTGAAATTATTTTTCTGAGATAGGGTTATTTAGGCTTTTAATTTCCTCTTTATTTAATCTGGGCAACTTATATTTTTGTAAGTATTCATCCATTTCACTTAGATTGTCAAATTTATTGGCATAGAGTTATGTAAAATAATTCTGGATTATTACTTTAATTTAATCCTCATTTGTGGTGAGTTCACCTTTTTCATTTATGATACTAGTAATTTGGTTGTCTTCTTTCTTTCTTTTTTTTTTAGGTTTTTGCTAGGCAGTGGGGTTGAGGGATGTGCCCAAGGCCACAAAACTAGGTAATTATTAAGTGTCTGAATCCAGATTTGAACTCAGGTGCTCCTGACTCCAGGGCTGATGCTCTATCCATTGTGCCACCTAGCCACCCTTTCTTTTTTTTAATCAAATTGACTAGAGGTTTATCAATTTTATTATTTTTTTCATAAAACCAGCTCTTGGGTTTATTTATTAGTTCAATAATTTTATTGTTTTCAATTTTATTAAATTCTCCTTTACTTTTTAGAATTTCTAATTTACTATTTAATTGTGGGTTTTTAATTTGTTCTTTCTCTAATTTTTAGATGCATATTTAGGTCATTGATTTCTTCTTTCTCTAATTTATTCATGTCAGCATTTAAAGATCTAATATATCCCCTGACACCTGCCTTGAGTGTAAGCCATAGCTTTTTTTTTGCAAGGCAAATGGGGTTAAGTGGCTTGCCCAAGGCCACATATCTAGGTAATTATTAAGTGTCTGAGACCAGATTTGAACCCAGGTACTCCTGACTCCAGGTCCGCTGCTTTATCCACTGAGCCACCTAACCTCCCCTAACCGATAGCTTTTGGAATGCTGTTTCGTTATTGTCATTAATTAGGATGAAATAATTAATTCTTTCTTTTATTTGTTGCTTGATCCACTCATTCTTTAAAATTAGGTTATTTAGTTTCCAATTAGTTCTTGGTCAATATCTCCCTGGCCCAGTATTAAATATGATTTTCATGACATTATGATCGGAGACAGATGTATTCACTATTTCTGCCTATGTGCAATTGATCATTAAGATTTTATGCCCTAGAGGCGGATAGGTGGCACAATGGATAGAACATCTGCCCTGGAGTCAGGAGTACCTGAGTTCAAATCTGGCCTCAGACACTTAATAATTACCTAGTTTTTTGGCCTTGGGCAAGCCACTTAAACCCGTTGCCTGACAAAAAAAAAAACAAAAAAACAAAAAAAACATGGTCATGTTTTGTGTTAAGTGTCATGTACTGCACATAAAAGTATATTCCTTTCTATCCCCATTTAATTTCCTCAATAGGTCTATCATATCTTGGTTTCTAACAATCTACTTCCTTAACTTCCTTCTTGTTTTTTTTTATGATTAGATTTATCTAAATCTGAAAGCAGGAGGTTTAGGTCCCCCACAAGTAGAATTTTGTTGTCTATGTCTTCCAGTGACTCTTTCGTTTTCTTCTCTAAGAATCTGGATGCTGCTCCATTGGGTACATACATATTTAGCATTGAAATTACTTTATTGTTTATGGTGCCTTTCAGAACTATATAGTTTCCTTCCTTATCTCTTTTTAATGCTTTCTGATTTTGCAGCAGCTGCTTTGTTTGAGATAAGGATTGCTACCCCTGATTTTTTCACTTCAGCTGAAACAAAATACATTTTGCTCGAATGTTTTTCCTTTACTCTAGATGTATTTCTTTGCTCCAAATGAGTTTCTTGTAAGCAGCATATTGTAAGATACTGATTTTTATTCCACTACCCTATTTACTTATGTTTTTACAAAGAGTTCATCCCATTCTCATTCAAAGTTATAATTACTAACTCTATTTCCCTCCATATTATCTTCCACCTATTTGCATTCCCCCTCTTTTCCCTTTATCTAAATTCCCCCTTGTTTTGTTTCTGAATACCACCACCTTCAGTGTTTGCCCTCTTGTATCAATCCTTCTCCCTTTTCTTTCCCTCCCCTTTTTTTCCTTCTTTCCTTCCTTCTGTTAATTCCCCTTTATTTCCCTATCCCTAAACCCCCTCCCCTTTTCCCCTTTTAATGTTTGAAAGGTAAAATAAGTTTCTTAACTTACTGTATATAAGTTAACTTTAAGACAAGTCTGATGAGTTGAAGATTCAGGTGGTCCTCATATGCTCCCTTCTTCCCCTTAATTATAAAACGTCTTTTCTACCTATTGATGTAATGAGATTTACTCCATTCAGTCTCCTCTATCCTCCCACTTCCTTACTCTTCCTTTTTTAAGGAGGTATTGTTTTTAAATCATTCTATTTGAACTCACAAAAAAGTTATGAGTTTCCATCACTTCTGTTTAAGTATATTCTAATAGAGTTACAATTCTCAAGAGCTATAAGAATCTTTCCCCCAAGTGGGTATATAGCCAGTTTCATCATATTGGATAGCAGTTTTTTTTTATTTATTCTTTTTTTACCTTTTCATGTGTCTCTTGAACCTCCTGTTTGATGTCCAAATTTTCCATTTAGCTCTGGTCTTTTCTTCATCAAATATTGGAAGTCTCCCATATCATTAAATGTCCTTCTTTTCCCCCTGGAAGAGAAAGTTCAGCTTTGCTGGTTATTGAATTCTTGGCTGTATTCCAAGCTCCCTTGATCTTCAGAATATCTCATTCCAGGTTCTTCAATCCCTTAATGTTGCTGCAGCCAGGTCCTGCATCATCCTTACTGTGTCTCCTTGGTTTTTATTTTTTTTTCTAGCTGCTTGCAGGATTTTTTCTTTTATCTGATTGTTAAGGAATTTGGCCACAATATTCCTTGGTGTTTTCATTTTGGAATCTCTTTCCAGAGGGGATTGATGTACTCTTTCAATAACTATATTGCCCCCTGGTTCCATGATATCAGGGAAATTTTCCATCACTAAATCATGTAATAATAAGTCCAGGATTTTTTTTCTCATCAATGTTTACAGGAAGGCCTATAATTCTCAGGTTGTCCCCTTCCTGATCTATTCTTGAGGACAGTGGCTTAGCTGATAAGGTATTTGCATTTTCTTCTATTTTTTTGATATTTGCCTTTGTTTAATACAATTTCATTGTCTCATAAAGTTATTACTTTCCGTTGATTGAATTCGTTTTTTTTAGAGAAGAGTTTTCTTCATTTATCTTTTGCAACTTTTTTTTCAGTTGGTCAATTCTGTTTTTGAATGAGTTTTCCATTTGCCCAACTGTAGTTGTGATAGAATCATTTTCTTTTTTGAATTTGTCCAATTAAGGATTTGAGAGAATCATTTTCTTTTTGCATTTACCAAATTGAAAATATGAGAGCATTATTCTCCTTTTGCATTTGTCCAAGGATTTATATTTCAATTTATATTTATGTTTCAAGTATTTATATTCTTGTTGCAAGATGTTGGTTTTGTCTTGAGTTTCTTTTTCCAATATTTCCAGTTGATTTTTAAAATCCTTCTTGATTTCTTCAAGGAAGTCTTTCTGGACTGTAGACCAATTCATATTCTCCTCAGCAATGCTAGATCTCTCTGGGTTAGAATCTGTCTTATCTAAGTATTTTGCCATGGGTCCCCCTTGACTATGGTCTTTCCTCATCTTTCTAGGATCTTGTGTTGTAGGGTTGGGCTGGCTCTCAGAGGTTTGCTTTTGAAGCTCCTAGAGGCTTTGTCCACTTGATTTAGTAATTCCAAGGGCCAATCAGTAAGGGGTACTGGTTGCTTTCTCTGGAGTGTTTGGGGCCCTCAGCATCAGGGTCACAGTTGACTTTGAACACTGGGCTGGGCACTGGGGGAGGGAGGTACTCTCTTTCCTTTGAGTGAAATCTGTTGACCTGCCTTAGCTTTAGGAATGGGGTTGTTTATTTTTTGTTCTAGGCAAATGGCTCCACTAAAAGTATGGAGCTCAGGTCCCTGGCCCAGCTGGTTGTTCTCCAGGCATGCTCTGAAACTCTGTACTGGAACTCACCCTCTGTAGCTCCTCTCCCCCAAGGCAAAGACTCCTCAGTTAAAGTTGAATCTCACACCTGTCACTCACCAAAGTTGCTAGGACTGAGGCTGGCCCTTTGGTATCCCCCTAGCTTTTGTCCCCGTGCTGACCCTTTGCTCTTGTCTCCAAGTTTTCCCAAGGTCTCCTGAGACAGACTTTCTTGATAGGTGTTCTCCTAGATTTTCTTTCTAGGTTTTGATGATCGAATTTCTGTTAAGAGGTTTCTTTCATGATGTTGTTGAGGGGAAAGAGGAGCACTTAACACAATGCCTTGTTTTCTCTCCACCTCCTTGGCCAATTCCTTTGGTCATAAAATTCTAAGGAATAGATATGAAAGCTACTAAAGGTATCTTCTATAATTTAAAAGTGAAAATGATTGTGGGCCATGCAAATAATTAATCCACTGTTATAATTTTAAAATCTAGAGAGTGTTGACTAATTTCTGGATAGTTAAAAGCTATCATTCGTTTGGGTTTGGTGGTTGCTGTCTTTTGTCCTTGAATAGGAATAAAAGGACATTGTTATTGTGTAGTCAAGGAACATTATGTCCAAAAATTGGTTAATGTGGCTGATCAGGCTAATGTGAATCAAAAGATTCGTTCTTTTTAGTTACTTTCTTTTTAAAAAAATAAAATTTATTTATTTATTTTTATCCCTATGTCCATGCATATTTTCATATAAAATTTCCCTCCATCTTCCCTTGCCATCCCTCTCTCCTCAGCTGGTAAAAGACAGGTTAGCATTTTACATACATATTTTGATAAACTTGTTTGCAAATTAGTAATTTTAGGCATGAAGAATTAAGATCAAGGGAGATTCATAAGAGATAAATTTTATACAGTGTTCTTCAGATTTGGAAGGGTTGACTTTTTTCTGTGTGTTTTGTTTTATTTTTGGTTCTCATCCTCTGGATGGGGATAATATAGTCTATAAGCAGTCAAATACAGTTTTCCTAGCTATGGATTGTGAAGAGGAGCTGCTTCCATCAAAGTTGTTGCTGTGAACTCAAAAGATTCTTCAAGAAGTCCGGAACAACTACTCCATTTGAAAATTAGTAGTGGAGATGTCTCTAAATTTACTCATCTCATATTACCTTTGAGATACAGTGCTATTTATTTTTTTTATATTAGTATGTCATGCTGAACAATTCTAAGCCAGAATACAAAAGTTCTTCTGAGAGAATTTGAGCATTCTTAGATTTCTCCTTCTGACCTCCATGTGAGTACTTTCTTTATGTAAATTCTCCACAAAATTGCCTTAAACAGTCATATATTTAACATTTGAGCAATGTGGCTGGGCCATCAAAGATGTGTTTTCTGTAGTAGAGTTTTAGTGCTTGGAAGTTCAGGGCTAGAATGGATCTTTAGGTCTGGTACCTTATCTCGTCAGGTCAGTAGGATTTTTCTAACACAATTCAAATGGAATCAATTAGTTTTCCTGGCAAGACACTGTCATACTGTACACATAATAATGAGGTCAACACAGTGGCTCTGTAGAGCCTCAGTTTGGTAAGCAGTCCAATACTTCTACTCTCTGTCACTTTACTTCAGAGTCTTCCAAACATTGAACATATATATCAAAATCTTCATCTATATATATACATCCCTAGAAAATATACTACCAATATAAATGTTATCTACAACAAATAAAATTTCTTGATTATTTCATGTATAGATAGTATGGTTCTGGCTGGTAGAGAATCTGTTTTATTGATTTTTAATTGTTAGACCAAAATTAGCACAAGCAAAAGAAAAGCAATCCATAATTTGTTACATCTCAACTTCAGAGGCTGCTCTGAGTGCATAATCATTTGAGAACAAATAACTTTCCTTCCATTTGCATCTTGGCTTGTAGTCTTTTTAAATTAAATAATTTACTGTCTGTGTAGTAACTGTTGCCATCTTCGGTGAAGGCATATGACATCACTGAAAGCATCATGGCAAATAGCATGAGAGTAAGGAGACAGTGGGTTTGAGAACTCTTGGTTATCCTCAGCCTGACAGCCCATTTGTTGAAATATTTACTGTGATGTGGATGCTGCACATGTTACAAATTCTTGGACTCAGAGGTGAGAATTAGAAAAAGCAAGTATACTGCCAAGGTAGAAAGCAGTCTAAAAAAATTTTACAGCCCTCACATCTCAGATAATTGTATTTCCTGAATATCCTTCTTGGGCTTAATATCATAGTAATAAGTAACTTCATCTCTTGGTCTCAGTTTCCAAATGATCAATTAAAGTAATTTGAGTTGATGAATATTAAATTTCATTTTAAGTTCATTATACTGTAATTCTGTGATATTAAACAAAGAGAAAAAATGAAACAACTACTTACGGTCTTCTTCCCAAATGGTCTATTGAGTCCAAAAACAATTTCCAAAAGTGACCTTTTTCTTATGATGATAGCTTTGGAAGTACAATCAGATGCTATGTAATTTCTGCTGGTATACTTAAAATGAATGTATTTGGGATACAATTTCTCTTGGTTTTTTCAGTAGTTTGTGTCTTATCATTCCATCTAAAATGTATTTGCCTTAAATTTATTTTTCAGACACTTACGAATAGGTCCCTTAATTATTGCCATTCTCAGTTTTATCATCTGGAAAATGATGATAATCTACCTCCCAAGGCAGTTATAAGAATTAAATGAGGTAATCAAAAGTGCTTATTAGCATTGTGCCTGTCACCCTTGTAAGCACTATGTAAAAGTTGTCATTATTACTAATATTGTGATGATGTTCATGGAGGTAGCAGTGGTAGTGGTGGTGGAGACCATGATGATAATGATGAAGATAATGATGATGATGATGATGATGATGATGATGATGATGATGATGATGACAAACAGAGACAATGTCTTATTGTTATAAACTACTTTTCATAACATATAATTCAAGGGCAAATTAACAGTTTATTAGAGCCTTGTTGATTTTATTGAAATGCAAACCTTAAATATTTCAACAGTCTTCAATGATCTCAGAATTAAGGCATTTCTTTCCTATATGTATAAATGCACTGAATATATTTATATATATATATATAATATATATATAATATATATATATATAATATATATATACATATGTGAACAACTTTGTATGTCTATATGGATAATATTTGAAATTCTAATAATTGGTAATAACATTTTATAAGTAACACATTTGAGTTAGATTTATTAATATCATTTGAAAAAATACACATATATACACATTTATGCAGAAAAATAAATATTTTATTGGAATAGGAAACTGGGAACTTCAGATAAGTAAACTTCCTCTACTAATACAGGTTGCAAATTGCTATTTCTTTGTAACTTAAAGTCATAGAAAGTTGCATAGTGAACTGAATGGTTAAATAATGTGTTCAAGATCACACAACTAATGCATCCTGATTCTGTTTATCTCAATCATCTTTTTATGTCTCTCCCTATTTCCTTTACACACTGATACACACACACACACACACACACACACACACACTCACATTTCCAAAATCAAAGATTTATAATTATTTTAAAAAATTCTTATGCAAGAATCTGTGAACATTGAAAAGAGATCATAAACAAATAAAAACCCAGAAAGACAGGGAGATAGACAGAGAAAGAGAGAGAGAGAGAGAGAGAGAGAGAGAGATCAAGACAGAAGGAAGAGAGAAAGAAAAAACCTTTCAGTTAATGAACCCATTCTTTCATGAGGCAGTCCGTTGTAATGTTGGAATGTTCTACATGTTAGGAATTTAGTTTGTATATAAGGTCAAAATTTGCTCCAATAACTTCTGCTTATAAATTCTAATTCTGCCTCCCAAAAGTAAAGAAATTAAGGGAAATCCTTTATCTACAAAATGCACTTTCAGTTTTGTTGTTCTGTTATTTCAGTTGAGTTTGACTCCTTGTGATCCCATTTATTTTTTTTTTACAAAGATACTCCTCTATATCATTTTACAAAGGAAGAACTGAGTTAATCAGGGTTAAATGACTTGTCCAGGGTCACATTGGAAATAAGTATCAATATCACGGATTTGAACTCAGAAAGATGAATCTTCATGACTTCAGGCTGCATATTCTATCCACTTCACCACCAAGATGTTTGCACTTTCAAAATACTTGAAGATGATTGCAATTTCCTTCTTAACTTTCTCTTCTCCAGGCTAAACAACTCTCATTGTTTTAGTCAATCATGATAAAATGGACTTGATGCCCTTTACCATTTAGATTGCCATCCTCTAGATATGCTCAAACTTTTTGTTATAAACTGTGATACCTAGACCATAACACAATACTGAAAAAGTGATCTTCCTAAGTTAAATTGCTATTGAGATGTTTGACTACCTTCAAATTTGTCAGAAAAATGTTCAATTATTACTTCATTGAAATAACAAAATTAAAATAACAAGATTTCTTGACATTTTTAGCAACTATGCTGTAAAATGCTGAATTATTTTCTGTGGTGAATGAAAAGTCTATTCCTTCAATATGATGTACAGCATAACCAGTTTAAAGTAGGTATTTGTATTTAGAATTTTTCCATAATTTTCACTCAAATATATTTGTTATAGATTCATGCTTTTAATGGCTTCTTTGTCCATTATCACCACTACTATTCAATATTGTATTAGAAATGTTAGCTTAAGTAGTAAGAGACAAAAAAGAAGTTGAAGTAATTAGAATTGGGAAGAAAGAGACACAACTCTCACTCTTTGTAGATGACATGATAGTATTCCTAGAGAATCCAAAAAAAAGTCTTCTAAAAAACTATGAGAAATAATTAGCAACTTTAGCAAAGTAGCAAGATATAAAATAAATGCTCATGAATCCTCAACATTTCTATATATGACTAGCAAGATACAGCAGAAAGAGCTAGAAAAGAAATCCCATTCAAAGTAACCTCAGACAATATAAAATACCTTGGAGTCTACCTGCTAAGGCCGACTCAAAAAGTTTTTGAAAACAACTACAAAATACTTCTCACACAAATAAAATCAGATTTAAATAACTGGGCAAACATCAACTGCTCATGGATAGGTTGAAATAATATAATAAAAATGACAGTTCTACCCAACCTAAACTACTTGTTTAGTGCCCTACCAATCAAAATTACAAAAACCTAATTACTTTAATGAGTTAGAATAAAGGTTTAATGAAATTTATATGGAGAAATAAAAAGTCAAGACTTTCCAGGCATTCAATGAAAATAAATGCAAAAGAAGGTGACCTTACCAAACCTAAAACTATATTATTAAGCATCAGTCTTCAAAACAGTCTGGTATTGGATAAGATATAGAGTGGTGGATCAGTGGAATAGACAAGGTATAATAGCAAGAAATTATTATAGTAATCTTAGTCCAGCTATTGGAATAAATACTCTCTTTTCGATAAAAACTGTTGGTAAAATTGGAAGTTAGTATGGAAGAAACCTAGATTAGACCAACATCTCACACCCTATAGTAAGATAATATCAAAATGGATAGACTTTAGATGTGAAAAATATTATAAGCAAACTAGAATGTCAAGGAGTAGTTTACTTGTCAGATCTATGGAAAGAGAAGCAGTTTATGACCAAGGTGGGAGAATATCATTAAAAACAAACTAGATGATTTGCATTACATTAAATTACAAAAGCTTTTGCACAGATAAAACCACTGTAATCAAGATCCAAAGAAATGTAGTAAATTGGGAAACAAATTTTACAGCTAGTACTTCTGACAAAAGACTCATTTTTAAAATATAGAGAGAAGTGAATCAAATTTTCAAAAAAAAGTCACTCACAATTTTCAAAGTATATGCAAAGCAAATTAAAGCTTAGGAAATCAAAGCAATCTATAATCATAAGAAAAATTGCTCTAAATCATTACTTATTAGAGAAATGAAAATTAAAGCAGCTCTGAGATACCACATCATACCTCTCAGACTGGCCAATAGGACCAGAAAGGACAATGATCAATATTGGAAGGATGTGGGAAATCTGGGACAATATTACTTGTTGTTGGAGCTGTGAACTCATCCAATCTTTCTGAAGAGCAATTTGGAACTATGTAAAAAAGGGCAACAAAACTTTGTATACACTTTGATCCCAAAATACCATTACTGGGTCTATACCTTGAAGAGATTATGAAAAAAATATAAAAATATCACTTGTACAAAAAATATTAATAGCAGCCCTATTTGTAGTGGCAAATTAAGTTAATTTCCTTCAATTGGGGAATGTCTTAACAAACTACCATATATGTATGTCATCGAACACTATTTTTTTAATTAGAAACCAGGAGGGATGGGAATTCAGAAGCATGGAAGGATTTGCATGAACTGATGCTGAGTGAAATGAGCAGAACTAGAAAAACACTCAAAACTTGCTCATTCCAATAGTGCAACAACCAGGGACAATTTTAGGCTATCTGCAATGGAGAATACCATCTGTATCCTAAGAAAAATTTATGGACTTTGAACAAAGACCAAAAACTATTGCCTTCAAATTAGAAAAAAAAAATTATCTTATTATGTAGTCTTACTATCTCATAGTTTTTTTTTCTTTTACAATATGATTTTTCTCTCATCACATTCAACTGAGATTAATGCATACCGTGGAAACAATGTAAAGACCAACAGAATGTCTTTTGTGGTGTGGGGGGGAGGAAGCATGACTGGGGGAAAATTGTAAAACTCAAAATTAATAAAGTCATTCTAAAAAAATTAAAATCAAAAGCTAATCAAGTGGAAAGATTCAAATTATGTAGGGATATCCTGAGAGTACTTAGCTGCCTTCAATGAAGTAAAGCCAACAAAGATTTATTAAGTCCTTACCATGTGCAAGTCATTTTGCTATATATATATATACAGACATATACATTTTTGTGTATATGACTGTGTTTGTATATATATATATATATATATATATATATATATATATATATATAGCACAAGTATAAATTAAATGAAATAGAAAGACAAAAAAAAAAAAGAATTTTAATGACCCACATTTTATCAATCAAAAATGTTCCAAAGAGCTCCTGTATTTCCACATAAAATATGCTAAAGATAAATGTTCTTTTAGCCTAAGATTTTTTGGTCAGGTGCATAGAATGTTTGAAGTTGGAGTTGCATGGCACACCTATAACAACTGACCTCCATAAACAAAACTGTACAATTATAAATTGAATCCATTGTATTTACATTTTTGATAAACCTTTTCAATCTAGACATAAAACAAAAAAACAGTAATGTAAGTGTTGATTTGTATCATTTATCCATTTCTACATATGAATGTTTTCACTGAGAAATTTAATTATCATCTCTTTTGAAGTGACTCCAGACATTTTTGCTTAATAACAATTAATCGGGGGCTGAATAAACATTTATGAAGTCCTTATTATTTACATTATGCTAAGCATTTGGGAAAAAAAGAAAGGCACCACAATAAAAAGCTAAAAATGAGTTTTAAAAAGTTAAAAAAAATTTTATCTTCTCGTCTCTTTCTTTCTTTGGAAACTGAAAATCAGTTTGACCAAAAAATAAGGTACATGAAAGGTAATAATATACAAAGAGACTAGAAAGATTGTATGGATCCAGACTAGAGTTTAATCAATTGAAATTTGAAACTTACCTAAAGGAATTAGAGTCACCAGTGGTTTCTGAGCAATGGAATGACATGACCAGAACTAAAAGATACATTAGGAAAATTGATTTTGCACCTCTTTTCTTACTTGACACCAGAAGATGAAAGAGCAATTGATATCTAATGCAAATGCCCTGGGGAATTTGGAAGAGATTTGAAGTTGGAAGACTGACATTTGATTAGAGGGGAATAGACAAAAGGATAAGTTGAGGAGATAAAGTTAATAGCATTTACCAGTTATTTCTCATTCTCAGTCAGCTCACTGTCAATCTTTCTGCCAGTATCCTATAGGAACTCTTTTAGTGCCATTTTACTGCAGGATAACTAGTTATGTTTTGTTATTCAAATTATTCTAGTGTGTTCTGAAAAGTTCCTGGAGGGCTATGTGAATACTCATTATTGCCCTGAGGTATCATATGTTGGTCTACTCTGAAAGTGAGAGTTTTTCTTTTTTTAGTCACTGTCCTTCTTTCAAATGTTCCATTACCTATGTTGAACCCAAAGAAGTGAGATGGAGACCATGCTATGAATTTTGGAGAGTACATGTTATTATCAATGACTATGTGGGGATACCTCCTCAAAGCACACAGCACCAAGTGTCCAGCGAACAAAGTTATCAAAGTATTTTGAGGGGATGGGTACAGTGAGCAAGCAGGATACAAAAGCAGAGATATCAGTTATACATATATATGGTTTAGCATAAATGGGGGACAGTCAAGGGCAGAAGAGAGTCAGGGTCTTTATGTTACATATGAACATGTTTCCCGAGACAAAGGGAGTCACATATTCACGGGCTTCCAACAGGTTTCAGGGAGTTGAATTTACTATCTTATGGCTCCAGCTGCATTTGGGGGAAGGTGAAGTGTCTGGAAGAAAGCAGAAATTCTAGAGATGTCATAGACAAATTTATGGTATATCTCATGACACCCAGAGTCAAGTATTTAGGTCCTGTCGCATTATTCTCAGTCCCAAAAGCACCTAACCAAGTTTATATTTCTGAGGAATTTCTCAGGGCCCAGAAAAGTGTCAAGGACCCCTTTCATACAGGGATTACACAAATTTTGATATTGTACTCCACCTTTTCATATGAAACTGAAATCATTCTGACTGAACTCAGATGGAATTTTTAAAATATAAAAAATAAATTTGCAAAAATGCATTTATAATATATTAAGTTAAAGCAATATTGTTTTAAGAATGACTGGGGGATAGGTGCCACAGTGGATAGAGCACCAGTCTGGGAGTCAGGAGTACCTGATTTCAAGTCCAGCCTCAGACTCTTAATAATTGCCTAGCTGTGTGGCCTTGGGCAAGTCACTTAACCCCATTGACTTGCAAAAACCAAAGAAAAAAATGACTTTGAACAAATAAGTTATTTTGTCTCTTGCCGAATTTATTATAAAGAACTTAAGAAAGACAACTTCTACATATAGGGGGAAAAAAGCTGATGATTTTATTGTACTCTATTATGGAAATGTTTGTTTTATTTCATAAATGAAAAATAAATTAATTAGAAGAAAATATTTCTAAAGACTTAGAAAGAAAAAGAAGGATAAAGGAGGCAAGAGAAATTAAGAAAGACTGCAAAAAGAAGTGTATTAGCTTGTTCTTCATTCAACTTTAGCTGTTATTTATTGTACATGGTTTCTTTAGTGACTTAAGGCTTTCTTTTCATTTTTTATCCCTTTTTACTTCAGTTCTTGTGTCACAGATCTTTTCTTTCAGAAATATTTGTTCATTTTTCATAACTGTTGATTTCAAAGAATTAGACTCTACATCTTAACATTACTTTGTCTTTTCCTCCTCCATGTCACTGTGGATCATGACAATGTCATCTTAGCAGTAACTTCTCTTAATTTATTTTTCAATTTTATAGTAACTCATCTGATTTACACCAAAAATTCATTAGAAAGCATAATTTGTGAATGTAATCTCCTTGTGACAAGAGAAGGTTTTAGTTTTTTGTTTCTATACTTGATACTTGAATAAGAACTCAGATATAGAAATAGATGCTAAATAAATTTTGAACTAAATTGAAACAAATGTGAATAAAGGGAGAAAGCCAAGAAAGGAAGACATAATGTTATCTTTAGCATCATAGTAGTTGACAAGCATTTATTTGATTTTAGAAGACAACTTGAAGCCAATAAATGTTGAGTTTACATGTTGCTTCAAATTCTAGTTTTGAAATCTTACATAAATCTCATATGCTCAGTCCCTATTAACTTTGGTTTATTTATCTGTAAAATGGAGGAAAAAATGGCATCATAGAGTTATTACATCGAATAAGTTAATATTTGTAAACCGCTTTGCAAAATTCTAAGTGTCATGTAAATGTTATGGTACCTAACTGTTGTTATTGTGTTTACAATTATTATTACCTATACATAGTTTTGCATTTTTTGCATATGAGAAATGATCTATCACAGCAGTGAAGCAATATTGCGATCTTTGTGAGCTAATGACAGAAAGTGACAAATCTTGGCAGACAAGTTGAAAATTCAACCACTCCAAAATGAGAGCACATTATATGCTGTGAGATAACACATTTAAGATTATGAAATTGCCAGCACAGCATGAGATAATAGGCACTAAGCTAATGAGGGATACCTAGTGCAATTTACTATTACCACTCTAAAAACACTACTAGGCAATATGGTCCTTCTAATAATACAGTTTCTCAAGATGTAATTAAAACCATGAAAAGATCACATTTTTAGACTAAAAATTGATAAGTAAACCTCAGAACAGCATCTCATTTACAATACAACATAATTCTTCTGCATTTCAGGAGCTAGAGTGTAGTTCAAATGGAGTAACAGCTGGCACAGAGACATCTGTCTGTATTCTGCTTGCAGTACTAGCCACAGATGAAGTTGATTTCCAGCCTTCTTAGATTCTCAAAGGAATGTAATGAGTGGTCACCTTGAAGGAAATAGGACATAGTTTGCATTTTTAAATTTTAAACTTGTGGATTTTATGTAAATACTTTATTCATCAAATATAGAAAAGGCTCTATGTAAAAAAAGATGGAATTCATGCATTTTTTTTTTAAATTGACCTGTTTGTTTTGGAATGTTCAAGAAATGACCCTTCCTGCAGATGGTAGTTTGGAAAGAGGAGCTGAAGAAAGTATAGACCCAAAGGCATTCAGATTCATCACATTCTCTATGACTTATCACATTTTGTATGAAAAAAATGACTCAAAGTCAGATTTCTGAAATCTTCAGTTTTTATTCAGTTCATGAGGACATGATAATACTTTCCAAAAGCTCCAAGTAAAAGGATGGGATATGAAGGAAATAATGACCTTTTCACATAAATGGTTCAGTAACCTCATTGCTGTCAACTAGGTAGATATTCTTTAAGATATATGTTTGTGAGGGGGGGGTATAATGTATTTTCATATGAGTATGAGAAGTAATGTAATCCATCTACAAATTATCATCCTAAAGTATACTCATTATCATCTTTGTACAGATTCTTCTTAGACTATTAATTCAATTTGTGGATTATTTTTCCTAAAATTCCAATATTTTGCAGCTACACACACACACACACACACACACACACACACACACACACACACACACACACGGGTTATCCATGTTATCATCCACTCTCACTCAAAACTGGTCCACCAATTTTTTTTTAGGAAAAGGTGTATTTTAACTTATATTTAAGCTGCCAGGCTACTAAAAACCACCAGATAATTGTCTATTGGTATTTCAGTCATCGTCTGTGGACAGTGGGCTTGGAAACCTGAAAATATATTCAGTACTTCATAAATTTAGTACCTGTAAGGTCTAGGGTAAATCTCTTAACTTCTTTGATCCTCAGTTTCTTTTCCTGTAAAATGAAGGGGTGTGATTCAAACTCTTTGATTTCTCTAAGCTACAAATTTAAAATTCTATGATCTTTTAGATTGTAGTACTCTAGGGATTTCATTTCTCTATCATCAGTTGGCAAAGAGTAGTATTCCAAAGACAGTCACACACACACACACACACATATTTATATGTATATATGTATATGTATATATGCATACATATATGTATATATACACATACAGCCTATCTTAGGGTAGCAAGTAATCTGATATAGGTTATACATGTACAATTATATTAATTATATTTCCATATTAGTCATACTGGAATAAATAAGGGATAAACAAAAATGATAAAAAGGTGAAAATAATAAACTTTTATTTAAAATATGATTATATTGTTCATCTATGGATGTGGATGAATTTTCTAGCATGTCTTACAGAATTATCTTTGATACCATATTACTGAGAAATACTTAATCTATTATAGTTCATCATTGAAAAATATTGCTGTTAAAGGAATACAATTTCCCTGGTGCTGCTCACTTTAACTTGGCATTAATTTATATGTGCTTTTCAGGATTTTTTTCTGAAATCTGCCTATTATTATAATAGAGCAATAATATCCATTATATGTAACAACTTGTATAGTCATTCCCCAATGGAGCAGGATGATCTCATTTCATAATTGATGAATAACCACCTTATTTACTATTCTATATTAACACAAAAAGAGCTGTTTCAACTATTTTTATATATTTTACTTATATATATGTATATATATATATATAATGTATGCATATTTCTCTTTTCCTTGATATACTTGGTATATGACTCGGCTAGTGTGGGTGAAAGAATATGCACATATGGTTAAGTTTTTCATTAGTTTCTGAAATAACTGGACCAGTTTACAATTTCATTAATAATCCATTAGTGTTCCAAATTTTCCACATCCATCACCTCCAGGAGTTGTTATTTTCCTTTTCTGTCATATTAACCATTCTGATAGGTGTGAGGTCCTCATAGAAGTTTCAATTTGAATTCCTCTAATCAATAAAGATTTACAACTTATTTAAGGGGCTTATGGGATCACAGCCTTCTTTGGAAAATTGTCTGTTCACGTTCATTGACCATTTACCAAGTAAGAAATGATAAAAACATATACATACATAGGTGCAGACAAAATCTATTTATGTAATAATTTCATATATGTATTTTTATAAATTTGACTCCGTTTTTACAAATTGGAGAAATAAGACATTTATTAGAAATACTTTCAATAAAAAATTTCCCCATTTTCCTAATTTTTGCATTAGTTTTGTTTAACAGAAATTAATTTCATGTGATCAAAATTATCCATTTATAACCTATGATCATCTCTATCTCTATTTTAGTCACAAACCTTTCCCTTATCCATAGATCTGACAAGTATATTTTTATGTTGTAAGCCAGTTTACTGATACATCGTTCTATATGTCTAAATCATTTTTATAGTTTGACTTTATTTTGGTATACTGTGTTAAATAGTGCTCTGTGTCTGATATCTGAAAAACATTTCTCTTTCTCTGGGAGATTTTTGTTAAATGGTAGTTTTAGTGTCCAAAACTCAATTCATTGAGTTTTTTGAATACCAGATTTTTATGATCAATAAGTACTGTGAAGCAGCTGAAATATCAATGAATTTCTTATGTAAAAGCAGACTGTTTTCATAATTATCACTTTGTAATATACTATGAAATCATATGCTACTTTACTTCTTACATTCACATGATTTTTGATTATTTCCTTGATACTCTTGACCTTTTATTCTTCCATGTAAAGATTATATTTTTTCTACTCTCAAAAATAATTTTGATACAGATTGATGATTGATACAGCATTAAGTATGTAAATCAATTTAGGTTTAATGTTGATTCAAATTTTAGGATCTGCATTTGTGAGAAAAAATATTTTACATTTGTCTTCATATCAATCCTGGGTTTGTCTTAGTAAGTGGATTTCCAAGTGTTTTCTATTATATTATATGCAGTTATTTTCAGTGAGATTTCTCTTTATTGGTTGAAAATGTATAAAAATAATGATGTTTAATGTGCCTTTATTTTTAACTTTTAAATCTACAAAAAATTATTGTTTCAACAAGTATTTTAGTGAATTCTCTAGAGTACTCTAAATTTATCATCATAACATTGGTATAGTTTTGTTTCCTAATTTCATCTTCTTCAATTTCTTTTGTTGTTGTTTTATTTATAATATGATATTGTATATTATACATATCAATATAATTGTGATAATGGATATCCTGGTTTCATATCATCTCATTTACCCCATTAGATATAATGTTTACCACTTATAAGAAAGGCTCCATTTAGTCCTATGCTTTCTTGTATTTTTTCCTTTGATAGGAATATGTGTTCTATCTTGTCAAATGCATTTTCTACATCTGTTAGTATAATTGTAAGATTTTTGTTGTTTATGTTACTGAGAGATTCTAATATGAATATGTTTCCTTATATAAAATAGCCCTGTTATGAAGGGCAAAACCCTGCCTTGACCTAGCATATGCTCGTCGTGATATGTATAGATATGATCTCCATGCTAGTCTTCTATTTAAGTTTTTGCAATAATATTCCTTCAGTAAATTGTTCCTAAGTTGTCTTTCTGTTTTGTTCACTTTTGTTCATGTATTAAAAGTATATTTGTGCCATTAAAGAAATTGAGGATTGCATCTTTTTAAAGTAGAATATGTAATATTGCAATTAATTATTTATTTTAATGTGTGGGAGATTTTCTTTTTAAATTCATCTGATAGCATTTTTAATTAGAAAATGCATTAATAGTTTTTCTATTTATTTCATTTTAAGATAGGATTAATTAAGAACACTATTCATTTATCCATTTAACTTAGATTGTCAGATTTGTGTGTGCATATATATATATATGTATGTGTGTGTGTTTGTGTGTGTGTGCAAATAATTCTTAATAATTGATTTCCTTGAATAAACAATTTGGTTTATTTTACAAAATATTTTAAATATTCTATTTTTTTGCCATAAAACCAACAATTAATTTTATTGATTGATTCTTTTTTTGTTAACTTTCAAGTTCATTTTTTTCTGTCATTGGATTCTCAGGATTTATAACTTTTATGCTTAATTGGGAATTTTAGATTTGTCAATTAGGAAATGCCTATTTTTAAAGTTTGACTCAGTTCTCTGTATATTTTAGAAATAAGTCCTTTGTCAGAAGTACTAGTTGTAAATTTTTTTCCCAATTTACGACATTTCTTTTCATCTTGGTTACAGTGGTCTGTGCTAAAGCTTTTTAATTTAATGTAATGTAAAGTATTGAGTTTGTTTTTAATGATGGTCTCCATCACTTCCTTGGACATAAATTATTTTCTTTTCCATAGATCTGAGAGTTAAACTATGCCTTGACCATCTAGTTTGTTTATAATATTGTTTTTTTATGTCTAAAACCTTTATCCATTTTCATCTTATCTTGGTATAGGTTGTTAGATGTTGGTCTAATATAGGTTTCTTCCATACTAACTTCCAATTTTCCCAATAGCTAGACTATTTGGGTTTATCAAACAGAAGATTACTAGAATCATTTCCTGATATTGCACCTAGCCTGTTCCACTGATCCACCACTCTATTTCTTAGCCAATACCAGACAGTTTTGATGCCTGATGCTATATAATATAATTTTATATGTGGTAAGCCACCATCTTTTGTACTTTTTTTCATTGAATCCCTGGAAAGTCTTCACTTTTTATTTCTCCATATAAAATTACTTACAACTTTTTGTAACTCATAAAGAATATTTTTTGAAATTTTGATTGGTAGGGCACTAAACATGAAGTTTAGATTTGGTAGAATTGTCACTTTTATTATATTAACTCTACCTATCCATGAACAATTGATGTTTGCCCAGTTACTTAAATCTCATTTTATTTGTGAGAGGAGTATTTTGTAAGAGCACTGAGAGAAGTGTTTGAAAAGTGGTTTAGAGTTGTTTTCATAGAGATTCTGTATCTGCCTTGGTAGGTAGACTACCTTTTCGTAAATTGTCTGAAATTTCTTTGAGATTTCATTCTAGCTCTTTCTGTTGTATGTTGCTAGTCATATATAGAAATGGAACATATATATGACGGTTTATTTTATATCCCGTGACTTTACTAAAGGTGCTAATTATTTCTAGTAGTATTTTTGATGATTTTTGGGAGTCTCTAGGTAGACCATCATGTCATCTACAAAGAGTGAGAATTTTGTCTCTTTCTTCCCAATTCTATTTCCTTCCATTTCTTTTTGGGGTCTTATTGCTTAACCTGACATTTCTAATACAATTTTGAATAGTAGTGGTGATAATAGCATCCTTGTTTCACCCCTGATCATATTGGGATTACCTCCAGCCTATCCCTATCTCATAAAATGCTTTTTGATGGTTTCAGATAGATACTGCTTATTATTCTATGGATCAATACATTTATTCTTACACTCTCTAGTGTTTTTATTAGAAATGACTGGTGTATTTTGTCAAAAGCTTTGTCAGCATCTATTGATATGATCATATAATTTCTGATAAGTTTGTTGTTGATATAATTTAGTATACTAACAGTTTTCCTAATATTGAACCAACCCTGAATTCCTGGGTTAAATCCTACTTGATCATAATGTAATATACCAGTGATGACTTATAATCATTTAGCAAAGATTTTATTTAAGATTTTGGCATATGGCATCTACATTCATGAGGGAGATAGTTCTATAATTTTATTTCTCTGTTTTGACATTTCCTTGTTTAGGTATCAGAACCATATTGGTTTCATTGAAGGAGTTAGAGAGAAATCCATCTTCAACTATTTTTCCAAAGAGTTTATATACAATTGGAAGCAATTATTTCTTAAATGTCTGTTAGCATTCACTTGTAAATACATCTGGCACTGGTGATTTTTTTCTTAGGGAGTTCATTAATGGATTGATGGAATACTTTTTCTGAGATAAGGTTATTTAGGCTTTTAATTTCTTCTTCGTTTAATGTGGGTAACTTATATTTTTGTAAATATTCATCCATTTTACTTAGATTGTCAAATTTATAGTCATAAAATTGGGTAAAATTACTCCTGAATTATTGCTTTAATTTCCTCTCCATTGGTGGTGAGTTCACCTTTGTCATTTATGATACTAGCAATTTGGTTTTTGTCTTTATTTTTCTTAATCAAATTGACCAGGGTTTTATCAATTTTATTGGTCTTTTCATAAAATCAAGTTTCGGTTTTATTTATTAATTCTGAAACATTTTGCTTTAAATTTGATTAATTTCTACTTTAATTTTTAGAATTTCTAAGTTTACATTTAATTGGGGGGGTTAATTTGTTCTTTCTCTAATTTATTCATGTAAGGTTTTAAAGATATAATATATGCCCTGACAGTTGCCTTGAATGTATCCTGTAGGTTTTGGTTTGTTGTTTCATTATTGTCATTGTCTAGGATGAAATAATTAATTTTTTTTAAATTGTTGCTCGATCCATTCATTATTTAAAATGTAATTATTTATTTTCCAATTAGTTCTGGGTCTATATCTCCCTGGTACAATATTGAATATTACTTTTATTGCATTATGATATAGGAAAGATGTGTTCACTATTTCTGCCTTTTTGCAATTGATCTTTAGGTTTTTAATGTTGTAGTACATAGACAATTTTTGTATAAGTGCCAGGTCCTGCAGAAAAAAAAGTATATCCCTTTCTATCCCCATTCAGTTTCCTCCATAAGTCTGACATATCTAGGTTTTCTAACAATTTATTTACCTCCTTACCTTCCTTCTTGTTTATTTTATGATTAGATTTATCTAAATCTGAGAGTGGAAGTTTGAGGTCTCCCACTAGTAGAGTTTTGCTGTTTATGTCTTCCTATAACTCCTTCAATTTCTCTAAGAATTTGGATACTATACCATTCATTGCATTCATATTTAGTACTGTAATTGCTTTATTGCCTGTGGTACATTTTAAAAGAATATAGTTTCCTTCCTTATGTCTTTTAATGCTATCTATTTTTGCAGCTGCTTTATCTGAGATAAGGATTGCTACCCCTGCTTTTTTTCACTTCAGCTGAAGCAAAATATGTTTTGCTCCAACCTTTTACTTTTACTCTATATATATCTCTCAGATTCAAATGAGTTTCTTATAAGCAGCATATTGTAGCATTCTGGTTTTTAATCTACTCTGCTATTTTGCTTAAATTTAAAGGAAGAGTTAATCACATTCACATTAATGCTATAATTATTAACTCTTTGTTGCCCTCCAAGCTTTCCTCCCTTTGTTTTTATTATCCCCTTTTTCACTTTATCCATATTCCCCACTATTTTGTTTCTGATTACTGCCACTTTCAGTGTTTTTCCTTCCTATATCAACCCCCTCACCTTTCTTTCTCATTTCCCTTTTAATCTTCTTCCTTCCCTTCCTTCTGCTAGTTTCTCTTTTTCTCCTCCTCACCTTTTCCCCTTTTAATACTTGAAAGGTAAGCCAAGTTCCGTAACTTAACTGAGTGTGTGTATAACTTTAAGCCAAGTCTGATGAGATGAAGATTTAGGTAGATCTCACCTCCTCCCTTCTTCCCCTCCATTACAATAGATCTTTTCTACTTCTTAATGTACTGAGATTTACCCCCATTCAATCTTCCCCATCTGCCCATATCCTTACTGTCTCCATTTTTAAAGAGGCATTGTTCTTAAAATCATTCTGAGTTACAGAAAAGTTATGAGTGTCTGTCACTTCTGGCTAAAAACATTCTCTCTAATGGAGTTACAATATTCAAGAGTTTTTAGAGTTGTTCTCCCAGGTAGGGATTTGGCAAGTTTCATCTTATTGGAAAACAGTCTCACAGATAAGTCATGAGGGACCATCACTACTGGCAAAGTATATTCTTTCTAATAGATTTACAATTCTCAAGATTTATGAGAATCTTTTTTCCATGGTGGGGTATAGCCAGTTTCATTTTAGTGGATAGCAGTTTTTTTCTTTACTCCCTTCTTTTTTTAACCTTTTCATATTTCTCTTGAGCCTCCTGTTTGACATCCAAATTTCATATTTAGCTCATCTTTTCATGAGAAAATTTTGGAAGTCTCCCATTTTGTTAAATTTCCATATTTTTACTCTGGAAGAGAAGGCTAAGTTTTGCTAAATAATGGATTCTTTGCTGCTTTCCAGGCTCCCTTGCTATTCAGAATATCTCATTCCAGGCCCTTCGATTCCTTATTGTTGATACAGCCAGATCCTGCATAATCCTTACTGTGGCTTCTTGGTATCTAAATTGTTTCTTTCTAGGTGATTGCATGATTTTATCTTTTATCTGATAGTTCTGGAATTTGGCCACAACTTTCCTTGATATACATACATATATATATATATATATATATATATATATATATATATATATATATATATATATATATATATATATACATATATATATATTTAGGATCTCTTTCTAGTCTTTCTAGAGTGGATCAAAGTATTCTTCCAATAACTATTTTGCCCTCTAATTCCATGATATCAGGGAAATTTTCCATGACAACATCCTATAATATTAAGGCATTTTTTTCTCTTCAGTGGTTTCAGTGAGACCAATAATTCTCAAGTTGTCTTTTCTTGATCTATTCTTGAGGTCAGTGGTTTTACTGATGAGGTATTTTACATTTTTTCTATATTTTCTATTTTTTAATTTTGTTTAACAGTCTCTTGCTGTCTCATGAAGTCATTAGTTTCTATACATTCTATTCTCTTTTAGAGAAAAATTTTCTTCATTTACCTTTTGCAACTACTTTTCCAATTGGCTAATTCTATTTTTGCAAGAGTTTCCCTTTGAGCAATTGCAGTTTGGAGAGAATGATTTTCTTTCTGCATTTGCCCATTTGAGGATCTGAGAGAATTTTTTTCATTTTGTTTTTGTCCAATTTTATTTTCCAAGGGTTTGGTCTCTTTTTCAAGGTGTTAATTGTTACTCCCAAATTTCCCAATTGATTTTTAAACTCCTTCCTTATTTCTTCAAAGAAGCCTTTCTGTGCCAGATGCCTGATCATAGTCTCCTCATAGGTTCTAGGTCTCTCTGAGTTATGGTATTTTCCTTCTAGGAATTTTTCTATGGACCCTCCTTTCATTGGCTTTCTTCATTTTACTAAGAGCTTGTGTTGGGGAGGGGTTGGTTCACAGAGGTTTGTTGTTGAGATCCCTAGAAGCTTTAGTCCCTGGGTTTAGTGACTCCAAATTGGCCAGCCAAGAGACTGTGTTGGTTGCTTTCTCTAGAATGTCTATAACCATAATTTGAGGCCCTCTCCATTGGCCTAGTTGAAGCTGTTGAATACTTTTATCTTTGAATAATAGGCAAGGCAATTACTCTTCTTATTCACACCTGAGGGACCTCTGTTGCTCATACTTTAGCCTGAAATGGAGGAGGGCTGTGATTATGTTTGTTTTGGGAAAAGGCCTTAACTGAAATGAAGGTATGAACTCTATCTTCTTTCAGATCAGAAGAGCTGAATGATCTATGTCGGCAACTCACCCACATCACTGGAACTCACCTTCCAGCCCTGCTGGTAAGCTCCAGACAGTCAGTGTGATCCCCAATGCCTCTGCTCCCCATTTGGTCCCTGTACCTGCAGCAGATTTCATATTATTTAGGAGGGGAGATGAAGAGATTAACACAGTGGCTGTCTTCTCTCCACCATCTTGGCTGGATATCTAATAATGTGGGTTTTTAAACAATTCATTTTTTAGAATTAGATATAGTTTTCAATTTGCTTTTATGTTAAAAATTCTGAAGTCCTTTATTAATTGTAATATATTGCATTATTACATGAAAAAAGCACATTTAATATTTCTGCATTTCTGCAGTTGACAGTAAGTTTCTTATGTTCTAATTCATGGACAATTTTTGTGAAGACACCAAGGGCGGGTGTGAAAAGAGGTATTCTACTTACTATTCCCCAGCACTTTTATATTTTCCAACTTATCTTACTTTGCTAAAATTTGGCAAATCTCCATAGCTTTTAATATATATAATGATTCTGAGTCAAGAAAATCAAGATCTTTCAAAAGTATAATTTCTTCCTTCTTTCTTCCCATAATCATATATCTTTTAAGAAATTGCATAACAATTTTGTGTATATAAGTTTATTATTGATAATGCTTCATTTCCTTTGATGTTTTTAACAAAATATAATTTATCTCTTTATCTTTTCTAAATTAAGAGTAGTTTTGATTTTGATTTATATGAGATTATGATTGTTACTTTGGCCTTTTTCTTCAGCTGAGGCAAAACAAATTTTATTGAAGCATCAATTTTTTTATTTGCACTTCTGTTTTAAGAGCATGTTCTATGTGATTGAAGGTTTTCAGTATCTCCAATGTGTTATCATTGTATTGCCTCTCCATTTTAGTCCTCACTTTGGAAAGTTCCTAATCCTTTTACATGGAAATATTACTGTTACTTTGGTATCTTGCTTTCTTGGGAGTGCAAGTAATACTGCTCCTTAAGGACTCCTGTTCCCTCTTGACCCAAAAGCTGTTATAGGCAATATGGTTACCAAGATGTAGCAGATCCATTGCCCACTACAAGCAAAGGAACTCTTGTATTCCATTTATTTAATGAATTAATTTATTTTAATCCATGTGAATATGCATATTTCCAAGTTACAAAATATTCTTCCATCTTCCTTTCCCACTCCCCTCCCTTCCATAGAGATGAGTAAGAATAGCACTTTACATACATGTTTTGATAAACATGTTTACAAATTAGTAATTTTTAGCTTGAGAAATCAGGATAAAGGGAAAGAGATACATAAGAGGTAATTTTTATAAAGTGTCAGATTCATAAGGGTTGTTTTTTATCCTCTCTGTGTTTTGTTTAGTTTTGCTTTTCATCATCTGGATGGAGATAATATGGTCCATAACCAGTGAAATACAGTTGTCCTAGATCTCTGGACTGCTAAGAGGAGCTGCTACCATCAACATTGTATATCTCATAATGTTGTTAATGTATACATTGTTCACTTTGTCCTACTTACTTCACTCAGCATCAGATCCAGTAAGACATTCCATGCTTCTCATTTATGGTTTCTTATAGAACAATAGTTTTCCATAATATTCATGTACCATAACTTCTTTAGCCATTCTGCAATGATGGATATCCTGCCAATTTCCATTTCTTTGGTATTAAAAAAGAGCTGCTATGAATATTTTGGCACGTGTAGGACTTTTGTCATTTTTTATAAGGTCATCTGGTTATAATCCTAGAATTGGAATTACTGGATCAAAAGGTATGAAAACTTTTATTGTTCTTTGGGAATAGTTCCATAATGTTCTCCAGAAAGTTTGGATCTCTTCACAACTCCATCAGCAATGCGTCAATGTCCCAATCTTCTCACAAACTCTCTAATATTGATCATCTTCTCTTTTTCTCATGTCAATTAATGTAATAGGTGTGAAATGATACCATGTTGTTATTTTAATTTGTGTTTCTCTAATAAATAGTGATTTGGAGCATTTTTTCATATGATTATATATATAGCTTCAATTTCTTCATGTGAAAACTCTTCATATCCTTTGACCATTTAGCAATTGGGGAATGACTTGTGACCATATAAATTTGATGCAATTCTCTATATATTTTAGAAATGAGACAATTGGAACACCTAGATGTGAACATTGTTTCACAACTTTCTGCTTTCCTTCTATTTGGTGTCATTGATTTATTAGTGCAAAGCCTTTTTTTAATTTAATATAGTCAGAATCATTCATAGTGCAGTTTATAAAGTGCTCTAATTCTTTTTTGGTCATAAACTTATCCCCTTTCCATAGAGCAGATAGATAGAACATATTTTGATCCATTAATTTATCTATGATATTGCTCTTTATGTCTAACTCCTGTACGCATTTTGACCTAATTTTGGCATACAGTAGTATTCCTTTATGATCAGTCTAAACATTGTTTTATTCCTTCTGACTTGATAGCCCCCAGAACAGCTTTTTCTTCTGTTGACACCATCTTCTGCCATCACAGTTTTACAAGCACATACCCTCTGGGACACTTTCCACACCCTTGCCATAGATTTCTCCTTTTGACTTCTGAAATTATCTAGGATCAGAAGGATTTCCCACTTTGATCTTTTGTTTGCTTTTCCCCTGCATAATTTCATTTAAGGAATTATTTTGAAGTTCTTTGGAGGGTATTATTATGATAGTTAAGGTTACTGTTTTCTCTACTCTAACACCTTGGCTCTGGCTATCAAAGTTTGTAATTGCTGTATTAACTGTTTCTCTAGGTTTCTCATATTCATTCTTCTTCATAACATAATATTATTAGTTTTATGTATATATCATAGTGTATTTAGCCATTCTATAAGTAGTGTCTTCAGTTATTGCCAAAGTATTATTTTTGTTTCAGTATTTTCTTCAATTTTTAAAATAAAATCATTAGCACAAAATATTACTTTGAATATTCTATTTATATTACTTTTTTAAAAAATGTTTTATCTCCTTGAATAATATACCCAGAATTGTTATTGATGAGTTAGAAGGACATTAAATTTTGAGTAACATATAATTGATAATTATTTCCCAAAGTAGTTGATCCTATTCACAGTTATAAAAATAATGTAATATCTATGCAATTGACTTTTTATTAGAATAAAATAAATAGGGGGCAGAGCCAAGATGGCGACAAGAGCAGATTGTGTCTTAGGCGCTCTCTCATAAATCTTCGAAACTAAGGATTTTAACTAAATTTTTGAGAGACAATACCCACAGAGGGACACAGTGAGGCAGTTCTCAACTCAAGGTAACCTGGAAAAGAATAGAAAGGCTCTGCTCCCCGGGGTTGGAGGGGTGGCCGCCAGAGGGGTGGACCACCAGAGCAAAAGAAATTCAGCCTCCTGGAGGCAGCTCCAGGGCACTGGGAGCTGAGGCTCACAGCAACAGGGCAGTTTCCCTGAGCTAGGCCACAGGGAGCATCAGGCAAATATTTGGGGAACAACGGGGGACCTCTGCCAGAGCTAACATGTGAAGCCCAGCACTCAGGGCACACAGCAAGCAGGGAGCAGCAGCTTGACCAAGGCAGTCCCTATCCAGGACACAAAAGGGGGGGGGGGGAGGGCATGTAAGCAGGAGGCCCCAGGGCATGATCCCATTGAGCTGAGGGAAGTGAAGAGAGACTGCAGTGCTCTTTCCTCTGCCCCTGGAACAGGACTCTGGGGCTCTGAACACATTTAGATCCTGATCACAGTCTAGGCACCCCCCATAGGACAGCAGGAGCCACCTCCGCCCCGTAGCAGAGGGGGGCACATATGGTCATTCACAGACCAGGAGGGAGGATAGAGCCTCACACACTGAGAACCTCGTGGGAGTGTCCCAAAAGCTCAGGAAGCAACCTGAAAACAGGCTTAGTCTGGGGAAATGAACAAGTAGAGAAAAAAGAGGAAAACAATTGAGAAATACATTATCTATGATCCCAAGAAGGATCAGTATACTCAGTCTGAAGATAAGGAAACACAAGTTTCTGCATATAAAGATTCCAAGAAAATCAGGCTATGACAAAGCTCAAAAAAGACTTTGAAAATCAAATGGGGGAGTTAGAAGAAAAACTGGGAAAAGAAATGAGAGAGATGCAGGGAAAACATGAAAACGAAGTCAGCAGCCTAGTCAAGGAAATCCAAAAAAAAAAAAATGCTGAAGGAATAGCATGCTAAAAACTGGCTTAGGTCAAATGGATAAAATAGTTAAAAAGTTATTGAGGAGAAGAATGTTTTAAAAAGCAAAATTGGCCAGATGGAAAAAGAGATAAGAAAAGTCTCTGAGGAAAACAAATCTTTCAGACAAAGAATAGAATTCAGGGAGATTGATGAATTTACAAGAAATCAGGACTCAGTACTTCAAAATCAAAAAGATGAAAAATTTGAAGAAAATCCGAAATATCTCATTGATAAAACAACTGATATTGAAAACAGATTTAGGAAAGATAATTTAAAAATTATAGGCATATCTGGAAGCCATGATAAGGAAAAGAGCCTTGGCATCATTTTCAAAGAATTACTACAGGAAAATTGCACTGATATCCTAGAAGAAGAGGGAAAAATAGAAATGGTGAGAATCCACCGATCCCCCTGAGAAAGAGATCCCAAAAAAACAACCCCTAGGAATATTATAGCCAAGTTCCAGAACTCTCAAGTCAAAGAAAAAATATTACAAGCAGCCAGAAGGACACAATTCAAATATCATGGAGCTGCAGTCAGGATAACACAGTACTTAGCAGCAACTATATTGGAAGCTCATAGGGCTTGGAATATAATATATACCGGAAGGCAAAAGAGCTTGGAATGCAACCAAGAATCAACTAACCAGGAAAACTCAATGTCCTCTTCCACATAAAAAGATGGACTTTCAATGAACCAGGGGAATTTCAAATGTTCCCATTGGAATGGACAGAGCTGAACAGAAGTTTTGATCTTCAAATACAGGACTGAAGTAAAGCATAGAGCTTGGAGGAGAAGGGGAAAATATGAGGGACTTGATGATGATGAAATGCATGTATTCCTCCATAGAAAAATGACACTGATTATACTCATATAAACCTTCTCAGTTAATAGAGCAGGTAAAAGGAGTTTTTATAGTTAAAGCACAGGAGAAAGCTGAATTTGAAGATAAAATATGGTGTAAAAATGGAGTCCATAGAAAAGAGGGAAATGTAATGGGAGAAACAAAATGGAGAGGGGGAATAGGCCAAGATATTTCATATAATATGATTTTTCTTTATTACAATGAGCTATTGCAGTTATATGGAAGGGGGAAGACAAGGGGGAATGAGGGAATCTTTGCTCTCATCAGAGGTGGCTAGGAGAGGAAACAGCATATTTACTCAATGGGGTATAGGCATCTGGAGTAAGAAGGAGAAAGGGGGGACCCGGGGAAGGGGGGATGTGAGTGATGGAGGAGAGGATGGACCATGGTGGGAGATGGTCAGATATAACACATTTTCTTTTTTAGTTCTTACAAGGAGCTGGGATTGGATGGCCTGTCCGGAACCATAGGGCCAGGTGGATGCTGAGCCTAAGGGGTGGTAGGGGAGCTCAGCTCAGGACCTCTTAGCCCCAGGACCAGGGATCTGTCTGCTGTGCTACTCAGCTACCCTACAGCAGAGTCAGAGTGAAAGGAGAGAGAAAATGTAGTACATGGTAGTGGAGAAATATAAAAGGAAGGAGTTGCAATCAGCAATGGCAACAGTGGAAAAATATGGAAGTAATTTTTGTGATGGACTTATCATAAAGTATTTGATCCACTAGCAACAGAGTTGTTGGTGTTGGAACAAAGACTGAAGCACATTTTTTATTATTATTTTTGAGGGGGTGCAGAGCAAATGGGGCTGGGTGTCCTGCCTGGGGCCACATAGCAGGGTGACCACTGGGTGTCTGAGGCTGGATTTGGAACTGGGTGCTCCTGGCTCAAGGGCCAATGCTCTGTTCACCACCCAGACATCCCTACTATTATTACTATTTTATTTTATTTTGGGTCTTTTTTTTCTTTTTTTTCAATTTTTGCAGGGCAGTGGGGTTGGGGTGGCTTGCATGTCACATGGCTGGGTGATTGTTGGGTGTATGGGGCCAGTTATGGGCTCAGGTGCTCCTGGCTCCAGCGCTGGTGCTCCATTCATTGTGCCACCTTGCCATAACTACAATTATTACTATTATTTTTTATATTTCAATTTTTTCTCTCCCCTTTACATTATCACTCAAGTGAGTCTATTTTGGGGAGGAAGGGGGTATTTTGTTTACTCTTAAACAAGAATATTTTATTAATATATAAAAAATATTATCTGTAAAAAAAATGTGCATACACTTTGATCCAACATACCACTCCTCGGTCTATACCCTGAAGAGATGATGAAAAAGGGTAAAAACATCACTTGTACAAAAATATTCATAACAACCCTGTTTGTGGTGACAAAGAATCAGAAATCAAGTAAATGTCCTTCAACTGGGGAATGGCTTAGCAAACTGTGCTATATGTATGGAATACTATTGTTCTATTACAAACAAGGAGAGATGGGAATTCAGGGAAGCCTGGAGGGATTTGCATGAACTGATGTCGAGTGAGATGAGCAGAACCAGAAAAACACTATACACCCAAACAATAACATGGGGGCAATGATCAACTTTGATGGACTCGCTTATTCCATCAGTGCAACAATCAGGGACAATTTGGGGCTGTCTGAAATGGAGAATACCATTTGTATCCAGAGAAAGAACTGTGGAGTTTGAACAAAGACCAAGGAGTATTACCTTAAATTTACCAAAAATAAACCCTGATATCTTATTGTCTGATCTTGCTATCTCTTATACTTTATGTTTCTTCCTTAAGGATATCATTTCACTCTCATCACACTCAATTTGGATCAATGTTTACAATGGAAATAATGTAAAGACTGACAAACTGCCTTCTGTGTGGTGTGGGGTGTGGGGAAGGAAGTAAGATTAGGGGGAAAAATTGTAAAACTCAAATAAAATCTTTAATAAAAAAAGAAATAGATACTATGTCACTTGATCATATAAATCTAATTCGCTCCAAAGCTTAGCAAACTGTGAATCTTTACTTTTTTTTCTCTTTACTTAATCAAGAGCAATTACCCTCCAAATAAATAAATAAGTAGGAGGTATATGCTTTAGACAAATCAAACCACTGAGAGCATCTTATTTCTTCAAACTCTGATGAACACAGTATATGACCCAACAGTTTTGGTAATATTAGCAACATGCCCAATTATTAGCCTTACTTCTAATATTGTCCTGGAAGACAACAGGGAGGGGAATAATCCTTATTGAAAAGGGGACCACTATTCCTGGCATCATCAATAATAAACACTTGCTGTGATAAAATTATAAGCCTTGGGACAAGCAACAACTAGGCATCATGACTTTCAAATAGCCCAACATAAGAAATTAACATTTATTAACATAGATTCCATTAAATGAGATGTCTTATCATCATCTCTAGTGCTGCAATTAGAGGACCATGAGATCTTTCCATCTGCCATTGCTTGATCTATTTTGATTTAGAGAACAAGACCTTGTTTGCTCTCTTTGTGTTCTCAAAAATGAGAACATCACTTTGAACATATAACTATTTAAGAAACATTTTTTCATGAATTTATTTTATAATTTTTGCCCATTATGTGGGAAAGAGATGAAATCTCCAAATTGCTTTGCTTTTTTCTTATAATTACTGATGTAGAAAATTCTTTTCATTTAGTTATTAACAGATTGCATTCATTCTTTAAAATTTTCTTATTTCATATCCTTTGACTATTTATCTAACGGTGAATCTAACCTATTTGTGTCAATTTCTTCCTTGACTTGACTGTTAGTATTTTATTAGAGAACATTTGATAGAAATTTTTTCCACCCTTTTTTTCCTTGCATTTTACTTTTAAAAATAGATATATTTCCTCCATCTTGGAGATTGAAATTGAATGAAAATGTCAACAAAACAAATTGTTCTTTCTGTCTATCAATCACAAATTCACTGAGAGCCCAGCATCACCCACGATATTCTTGAATACCAAAGAAAACTAACTCTTCAAAAACAAACAAAAAAAGACATTGAAAAAGTTTCTACTCTATTAGTTTGCACAGGGAATCAACATCAAATTGCCCTACGACTGTTCATAAATTGTCAGATGTTAGTAAGATGGACTTACAATGACTCTGATTCTGACTAAGGTTATCCCTACATGAAAAAGTTAGGACCAAAAACCTACTAACTTGCCATCCCTATTTTTGTTATTCTCTCATTGAGAATCTATGCTTCTTTACTAGATAAGCATTCATTTTCAAAGGAATTAGTGGTAAATGAGGAATTCAGTTCCATAATTGCTCTTTTACAAACCAATGTTTACAAAATTACATTTTTCTAGCTGTATGAATATGTCTTGAACATAGATTTGTGAATTACTTTTATAAATCTTAATATTCTTAGATATGTGATTGGTTCCCCAACCTCCCACAGTGGAAAAAAGAAATCTTCATTAATATAATTATTGTAATCTCCATATTCTGTAGTTTTTAATATGATGATAAAATTCTCTCCACCACAGTTCATTCTGAAATCTCCTCATGGTATAGAAATAACTCTAAATCAAGATAATACCATGTTTCATTAAGAGTAAGAAAAGATTTTAAAAGTTGTTAAATCTCACCCCTTCATTTTACAGATGACAAATCCAAGACCCAGGAAGATTATGTGACTATCCCAAGATATCACTTATAATCAGTAAAGGTATCATATAATGTTATTTCCATATCCATTGTCATGGTTTTCAGGTATACTATTATTTTCTTGTACTTATTCATGTAAATTTTGTCATGGTTCTTCCCCCTCTCCCCAAATTACTTTTTGTTTACTTTCAATATATATATATATATATATATATATATATATATATATATATATATATATATATATATACGCTACCTCTATTGCCATTTCTCATTGTATTGTAAGTTTCTTGGAGATAGGGTCTTCTAACTTTCAATTCTATGCCTATTCAATTCTACCATGATTCCATGTAGAAGATACCTAAGATTTGCAGGTCTATCTAATTTAAAAAAGAAAAAAATTAGTGATGGATGAATGATTTCATCTGTAATTCTTCCTAAATAAATTTAGAGTGCTTCAAAATCCTAATTGATTGTGGGGCAATGAATTTGTTTTCTACTGCAGCAATTTCCCAATAGCGTTTGGCATGTTTTAAAGAGGTTGAAATATTCTTTGCAGTGGTAAATTAGATAAATGTTTACATTAATGGATTACAGAAATTTGAAATATTAGTAAAGTGCTTTATTTAGTCAGAGTTTTTCATTCTTTTTCATTCATCTATTTATTCATCTATCAAGTGTTCTTTAAGCATTCTGTTAGTTACTGTTCTCCTCTTTCATGTGGTTTGTTTGAAATGCCATAGGATCCATTGACTAGTAAAAGAGTTTCTATGTCAAAGCAAAATTCTGCACAAATTAGTATTGGCAGATGTGGCAAAGGCTTTGAATTCCACTAAATGTGAGTCACATATGACTGGTGGGACACAAGCAGAACAATAT
The DNA here is from genome assembly GCF_037893015.1 of Macrotis lagotis. NCBI lineage: Eukaryota > Metazoa > Chordata > Mammalia > Peramelemorphia > Peramelidae > Macrotis > Macrotis lagotis. The sequence goes on from NC_133658.1 coordinate 660,359,125, forward strand.
TGTACATTTTTCTGTCACCTCCAAATTGCACTTATATGTCTTGTATGTAAATATATATATATATATATGTATATGTATATGTATATATACATATACATATATATATATATATATACACTAGGGAATATATGATATTACCTGGAATCATTGTACCAAGCACTTATGGATGCAGATCCCCAAAGTAACCTATGTTTCTCCATGACAAAATAACTTTAAGTCTGCTTGTTGATTGGTTAATTGTTTTGTTGGTTATTTGGGGAAAAAAAACTACTTTTTAGATGAAAAAACACTGACAAAAATAGATATTTTCACTGATACTAGTGAAAGGTTATACTTGAATTAATCACCCTAAGCATAAGGCTTTATCACTGTAAAAAAATGAAAATTTTTTTGCTTTGTCATTGACACACTATGGTGGATGGAATGGAAATCAGAAAGTCTTGAATTCCTATCTAATCTCAGACTATTATCTATATAGTCATAGTTAAGTCACCTATGTGTTTAAATACTCCTATTGAAAATGCAATAGTAATAATAATAATAATAATAATAATACCTCCTCTGAGGATTGTAAGGATTAAAAGAGACAATGTTTGCTAAGCACTCAGCATTGTTCTTGGTACATACGTAATGTTTAGGTAATGATTCTGTCCTTTGCACTGTAATTGAAAAAGAAAAAAAGGAGGGCAAGCAAAAACTGCTAAAACCTACATATAATTGTCCTGTAAATGGTCAGAAAGTCAGAAAAAGAGAAGTTAATTCTTAGGAAGTGAAATTTAAAATAAAAAGCTAACCTACATGCAATCACTAAAGAAAGAATGTAATTTGCAATTTTTTAATTTAAGAGAATAGTAGAAATTATTGGATTTAAAATTTCTCATACATATATAAATATAATCAGAGAAAGATACTTAGTTGTCAATGAATTATTATGCCTTGGAATTATTTAACAAATTTAGTGGGTAAATTTAATTTGTAGGAACAATAAAACAAACAAAAATTTCAAATGGGTAGAATGAAGTATTTCACTCTTTTCATTATATATAGGTTCCAGTGCACTCTATGGGGTCTATTTCACAAGAGAAATCAATATGATGGGAAAAAAATTGTGCTAAAAACTCATAAAAAATGTTACTGCTCAACATCTTGATTCAATTTCAGAAAAAAAGATATTGAGATCTTGTTGGTTTAAAAAAGTTGCATTTCCTGGGAATTTCAAATTTAATCACATTGGTTATTATGTCAAATTGCTTTATTGACATGCAAGTCTATATAGGATTCAGTCATTGAACAATTTTATGGACAAAAGAAATATGGAAATTGGAATTTAATAATGCATTATTGTAAAGGAAAAGAAGATATTTCACATATTCGGATCAGACAAAGATAAAAGAAAACACTCATATACTTTAGAAATTATGTTGCTGAAATAGAAAAATAAGATATGAAAATGGAAGCTAAGCTAAAAGGTGATTTTTTTTCTGTTTTGAGAGGAATAATCCCTTTCTACTACAGAAATTAGATTTATGTTTATGAAATGACAGAATAACTAGTGACAGCTGTTCATATCACACTTCCTTTTAGAAAAAAAGAAATAACCTTTTTTTTTTTTTTACAAGACACATTATACTTTGAAGTAATCAGACTATCTGCTGGGACTTATAGGTGTGAGACTGATAGACTACACATAAACATAAAATTTAAAGGTGACAACCCAATACATACTCTCAGACTAGATTTTTAATGTAGAAAAGTCACATTAGATAATGTTGGACATTGGGAATTTTAAAAGGATTTAATTAGGTAATGAGGACAGGTGGCTCAAAACTTCTAATTCTCATTCTTCAATCCATTTTCTCTTATACTCAGATGGTAGACATTTTGAATTTCAGACAAAGAATTCCAGAATGAGTGTTTCATATTACTTATTTCACTTCCCTTAACAAATGTATGTCTCATATTTGCATAGGAAGTATACTCTATTTTTAAATGTATTAATAATTATAGCATTCATCATCCCCCCTCCCAACTTAAGAAGATATTGATAAGATTTATCAGAAAAGTACATCTTTCATTTCAGATGCAAGGGCTATTGGAAGAACTCATAGGTTTGGTACATTCTAGGTGGAAGATAATTAGTCTGATATAGCAAAAATACATCAAAGAAATAAACATGTTTGTGTCCTCCCCTCTTAGAGGCTTAGTCACTTTCTCTGAAAATTTGCTACAATTTAGCTCTAGACAAACGTATCTTGAGGGTCACTTTTTAGAAATAATAATAAACCTGACCATAATTCTCTCTTTTTTCTTCTTTTTTAGATTTTTTGTAAGGCAAACGGGGTTAAGTGGCTTGCCCAAGGCCACACAGCTAGGTAATTATTAAGTGTCTGAGACAAGATTTGAACCCAGGTACTCCTGACTCCAGGGCCAGTGCTTTATCCACTACACCACCTAGGTGCCTCCATAATTCTCTCTTTACAGAGACCAAAGATCACTAACACAACTTATATTTCTTCTTAATCACAATAGCATGAATCGCCTCCATTTAACTGAACTCCACATGTATTTATTAAATGCTACTTCTATGAAACAGTTTGCTAAAAATTAGGATAAGAAGAATGATAAAACACAGATCTGTCCCCCAAGAAGCTTACAATCTAATCATAGAGCATGATTTAAATAGTCAATTTAGCAGTTGAACTATCAATTTCAGGTAATTATTTATTAGATGCAATATTAACTATTGAATTTCATAACATTTTTCCCCTCCAAGTTGTTTTAGCTAAGTATACTTCTAAAAATATGTCCTCCTTTGGACTTAATATCATAACTTTTTATACATATTTTATAATCTGATCTTCAACCAACTCAATTCCATTCTCCTTCCTTCCTAATTGTACTCCAACTGAAATTTTCATCTTTCACTTTTCAGATTTATTTGATTTCAGATTGATGACAGATGTATACCTGCAACTCCATGTCATTATTAAAACACAAAATACCTCAGTAGCTGAAAAAGCCAAAAATGTGTTTAGGTATGATATATTAAAAATAAAACAAACACAAATTTTCTGAACTATTCTGTCTCATTCTTTCTTCATTTACTTTAAGTTAAACTGTAGGCTGTTAATAACATGAGAAATTAATTTATATACAAGAAAATTGGTATTTCTATATTCTGAACTGCAACTTTGCTAAAATAAATCTTCATCAAGTATTTTATATTAAATAGTACAATTTAAAAAAATGATAGGCCTACTGACTTACAATATCTGAACTCTATCTTATTCTTTTACTATGACAACACCATGAAAATAATGTGAAAGTTCAACCATTTGGATAGGAGAGACTATTCTTTTAACAAAAATGGTATAATTCAGAAAGGAATAGTTAATTTTTTTAATGGCAGACTTCCAGGGTGGAGCAAAGATAGTCGTTTGAAGCTAACATGTTCCTGGGGTTTTTCCTTACCAAAGATAAATGAAGCCTCTACTATGACTTTCAAGTTACAGATCCCACCAATTAAAAGAGAAGATTCAAATAAGTTTTCAATGGTATACATTGTAGAGGATCTTCAGTGAAGGTCTGTCTCTTTGGGGTAAAAGGAGAATTCCCGGATTGGAAGACAAGGGAAAGCCAGGAGGAGGCTCCTAAACACAGTGCAATACAGGTCCCAACAACTTCCCAACAGCAGAGATTCCAGCAGTTAGATAGCAAGAAAATAAGGAGCATTTCAATCCCAACCAAAGTTCCAACCCCTGGAAACACCAGGTTAAAGGATAGGGCAGGGCTAGAAAGAGTCCCCTGATAAATCAGAACCTGGACATAAAGGAGGAAATAAACCTCTGCAATGGCAAGGCCTGGACAGCATGGCAATATTAGGGCCAATGACATGTCCGGGATCAGACCCCAGCCTCATAAAAAAAAAAAGAATGAAACAATTTGGATCTGTACTCCCTATACCCCAGGAACAGACCTAAAATAACAAAGATGAGCAGAAAATCTAAAACAGTGCTCTATAGAAAACTACTTTACAGACATGAATAACAGTAATGCCAAGTCTGAAGAAGAAATCACTAAAAAATCACTCACAATGGAAGTATCAAAGCAATCTATACATTAGACTCAAATATAAAAGCTCATTGAAGAGATTACAAAAGAATTTAAAATCCAAAGAAGAGAGAAGAAGAAAAATGAAAAAAAAACAAAGGAGTCATGCTGAAAAATTATGAAAAATTGACTTAAGAAATTAGCTCCATTAAAAGTAAAAAAAAATAACAAACTGGAAAAGGAAATACAAAAACTAATAGAAGAAAATAAAACTCGCAAAATTGGAATTGGACCTATTACAGTAGAGGGGAAGAAGGAACGATAGAAGAAACAAATGAATATCACTGTCAACAGATTTGACTCAAAGAAGGATATTCAGTAAAGGATATTCAGTTAAGTTAAAAATCTTATTTTGCATCTCAAGTATTAAAAAGGGAAAGGGAAGGGGGGTAGGAAAAGAGGTGCTAGCAGAAGGAAAGGAAGGAAGAAGGGCCAAAGGGAAAGGGGAAAGAAAAGGGAGGGAAGTTGGATATAAGGGAGCAAACACACTGAAGGACATGGTATTCAGAAGCAAAATATTGGGGAATATGGGTAAGGTGAAGGAGGCAGAAAGAGTGTGTACTTCCTTTTCAGATCATAATGCAAGATAGTATAGAGGGCAATAAAGAGTTAATAATTATAATTTTGAATGTGAACAGGATGAAATCTCCTGTAAAACATAAGTGAATTGCAGAGTAGATTAAAAACCAGAATCCTAAAATATGCTGCATGCAAGAAATCTATCTGAAAAAGATATACTATATATATATATATATATATACATATGTATGTACATATACACATATATGTACACACACACACACACACACACACACACACACATATATATATATATATATATATATATATAATGAGATATAAATTAAACAAGGTAAAAGGTTGGAGAAGAATATATTTTGATATAGCTGAAGTGAAAAAAGCAGGGTAACAACCTTATCTCAGACAAAGTAGCTTCAAAAATAGATCTCATTAAACAGGATAAGGAAGGAAACTGCACCCTCCTAAAAGGCACCATAGAAAATGAAACAACTTCAATATTAAATACATATGCACCAAGTAGTATAGCATCCAAATTCTAAGAGGACAAATTGAAAGAATTACAGGAAGACAAGGACAGCAAACCTCTACTAGTGGCAGATCATAACCTCCCTCTCTTAGATTTAGAAAAATTTAGTGATAAAATAAATACAAAGGAAGGTAAGGAGGTAAGTAGAATGTTAGGAAACCTAGACATCATGTATCTTTGGATGGGAATAGAAAGGAAAGTACTTTTATTTTCTGTGGTACATGGAAGTGACACAAAATGATCATGTACTTGTGCATAAAAACCTTATATTCAAATGTAGAAAGGCAGAAATAGTGAATACTTCATTTTCAGATCATAATGCAATGAAAATCATGTACAATTATGGCCCATGGAAAGAAAGATCTAAAATTTATTGGAAACCAACTACCCTCATTTTAAAGAAAGAGTGGATCAAACAACAAATCATAGAAAGAATTAATGATTTCATCCAAGAAAATAACAATAATGTGACAACATACCAAAACTTATGGGATACAGCTAAGACAGTTATTAGGGGATATTTTATATCTTTAAATGCTTACATGAATAAAACAGAGAAAAGGAAATACAATGAATTAAGCATGAAACCAAAAAAAATAGAGAAAGAACAAATTAAAAACCTCCAAGTGAAATGCCAAATTCGAAATTCTAATAATTAAAGGAAAAAGTAATAAATTCAAAAGCAAGAAAGATTTAGAGCTAATAAATGAAACCAAGAGTTGGTTTTAGGAAAAACCAATTAAATTGATAAACCTGTTCTTAGTTTGATTTTAAAAAAAGAAAGGAGAAAATCAAATTACTACTACTATCAAATGAAAAAGATGAACTCACCAACAATGAAAAAGAAGTTAAGTAATAATTGGGAAATTTTTTGTCCAAATGTGTGTTAATAAATTTGAAAACATAAGCAAAATGGATGAATATTTACAAAATTTTAAGTTGGGTGGAGCCAAGATGGCAGCAGGTGAAGAGCCTCTCTTAGGTGCTCTCACCATAATATTTCAAAAATAAAAAAATTATGACTCTGACTAAATTTTCCAGAGATAGAATCCACAAAAGATACAGTGTGGCAATATTTCAGAACAAGGTAACTGGGAAAATAGTGGAAAGGCTCTGCTCCACAGAATTAAGGGGGACAACCCACAAGAATGAAGGAACTTCAGCCTCTCTAGGCATCCCCAGGGTGCCTGGGAGCTGTGGCTCACAGTGGTAGCAGGGGCAATTTCCTAACCTACACCCCAGGGAGCACCAGGTAAACTTAGAAGATCAGTGGGGGGACCTCTGCCAGAGGGAGCACATGAAACCTGGCCCTCAGGGCACTGAGCTAACAGTTGTAGAGGTGGAAGCAGCCCAGATCCAGAAACTGGAAGCAGGCAGAAACTCTAAGCAGGAGCCCCCAGGCAACAGAGACTTGAGTGCTTAGCCTACCAAACGTATGTATTCACTATTTCTGTTTTTGTGCAGTTGATCATTAGGTTATTATGTCCTAGTACATGGTCAATTCTTTTATAAGTTCCATGTACTGCAGAGAAAAATGTATATTCCTTTCTATCCCCATTCCATTTCCTCCATAGGTCTACCATATCTAGTTTTTCTAACGATCTATTTACCTCCTTAACTTCTTTCTTGTTTATTTAATGATTTGATTTATCTAGATCTGACAGTGGGAGGTTGAGGTCTCCCACTAGGATAGTTTTGCTGTCTATGTCTTTCTGTAGTTCTTTCAGCTTCTCCTCTAAGAAGTTGGATGCTATGCCATTGGGTACACACACACACACACACACACACACACACACACACACACACACACACTCATATTCAGTATTTTAAATAACTTTATTGCCTATGGTATCTTTTAGGAGGATAAAGTTTCCTTCTTTATCTCTTAACACTATCTATTTTTGCAGCTGCATTGTCTGAGATGAGGATTGCTACCCCTGATTTTTTTTTCACTTCAGCCAAAGCAAAATACATTTTGCTTCCACCTTTTACCTTTACTCTGTTTGTATCTCTCTGCTTCAAATTAGTTTCTTGTAAGCATCATATTGTTGGATTCTGGTTTTTAAAACACTCTGCTATTTGCTTATGTTTTAAGGTAGAGTTCATCCCATTCACATTCAAAGTTATGATTACTAATTCTTTATTGCCCTCCATGCTATCTTCCCTCTGTTTGTATTTTCCCCCTTCCCTCCCCCTTTATCGGTATTCCCCAGTATTTTGTTTCTGAATACCACTCCTTTTGGTGTGTTTGCCCTCCTGTATCACCCCTCCCTTTTTTTTGCCCTTTACTCTTTTCCCTTTCCCCTTCCCTTCCTTTTGTTTGTTCCCCCTTTTCCCCCTTCCTCTCCCCTCCCTTTCTCCATCCCCCCTTGAAATGTTAGATGTTTTTTAAGTTAACTGAATATCTGTGTAAGTTGACTTTAAGCCAAGTTTGATGAGAAGAAGATTCAAGTGTTTCTCATCTCCTCCCTTCTTCCCCTCTATTAACATAGATATTTTGTACTTCTTAGTGTAATGAGATGTACCCCATTCAGTTCCCTCTCTCCTCCCATCTCCTTCATGTTCTCCTTTTTAAGGACATAATGTTTTTTAAAATCATTTGATCTGAGTTATAGAAAATTCTGAGTATCCATCACTTCTGATTAATTACATTCTATTTAATAGAGTTAAAATTCTTGAGAGGTATTAGAGTCTTTCTCCGAAGTAGGGTTAAAGCCGGTTACATCCCATTGGATAGCAGTCTCATGGTTATGTCATGAAGGTCCATAAATTTTGGCTAGGTACTTTCTCTCTGTTAGAGTTACAATTTTCAAGACTTATGAGAATTGTTTTCCCCTGCTGGGATATAGCCATGTTCAACTTATTGTATAGAAGTATTTTTTTTTCTTTTACTTCCCCCTTTTTTGTTTCTTACCTTTTCATGTGACTTTTGAACCTCCTGTTTGATGTTCAAATTTTCTATTTATCTCTGGTCTTTTCATCAGGAATTTTTGGAATTCCTCCATTTTGTTAAATGCCCATCTTTTTCCCTGGAAGACAAGGATCAGCTGTGTGGGATAGCGGATTCTTGGATGCATTCCAAGCTCCCCTTCTCTTCTAAATATCTCATTCCAGGTCCTTTGATCTCACTACATCCTGTGTAATCCTTACTGTGGCTCCTTGGTATTTAAATTGTTTCTTTCTGGCTGCTTGCAGGATTATCTCTTTTATCTGATAGTTCTGGAATTTGCCCACAACATTCCTTGGTATTTTCATTTTAGGATCTTTCTCTGGAGGGAATTGATGTATTCTTTCAATAACTACTTTGCCCTCAGATTCCATGATATCCAGGAAAATTTCCATCCCTCAATCCTGTAATATTAAGCCCAGGCTTTTTTCTCTTCAATGTTTTCAGGAAGTCCAATAATTCTCAAGTTACCTTTCCTTGACCTATTCTCAAGGTCACTTGTTTTGCTTATGAGGTATTTTATATTTTCTTCTATTTTTTTCTATTTATTGATTTTGTTTGATAGGCTCTTGTTGTCTCAGGAAGTCTAGGGTCTTTCCTAAGTAACTTTAACTTATTCCCAGCACTACACACAGAGCTCAACCTATTAAATTCTTGTCAAATAAAGGCTCACTCATATTGGGTGGATGGACAACAAGTCCATGAATGTGGCTTCCTTTTTTTAATTGATATTTTCTCCCATTTTTCCAATTATATGTCATGAATGTTTTTCTACAGTCACTTCTTGTGTATTTATGTTTTTTTTAATTTAAATTTATTTTTATTAAAAATATTATTTGAGTTTTACATTTTCCTCCAATCTTGCTTCCCTCCCCCCTCTCCCCCACAGAAAGCACTCGGTCAGTCTTTACTTTGTTTCCAAGTTGTACCTTGATCCAAATTGGGTGTGATGAGAGAGAAATCATATCCGTAAAGAGAAGAGAATTTGAAGAGGTAACAAGATCAGACAATAAGCTATCTGTTTTTTTTTTCTAAATTAAAGGGAATAGTCCATGCACTTTGTTCAAACTCCACAGCTCCTTATCTGGATACAGATCATACTCTCCTTTGCAGACAGCCAAAAATTGTTCCCTATTGTTGCACTGATGGAATGAGCAAGTCCTTCAAGTTTGAACATCACTCCCATGTTGTTGTTAGGGTATACAGTATTTTTCTGGTTCTACTCATCTCACTCAGCATCAGTTCATGCAAATCCCTCCAGGTTTCCCTGAAATCCTGTCTCTCCTGGTTTCTAATAGAACAATAGTGTTCCATGACATACATATACCGCAGTTTGCTAAGCCATTCCCCAATTGAAGGACATTTACTGGATTTCCAATTGTTTGCCACCACAAAGAGGGCTGCTATCAATATTTTTGTACAAGTAATGTTTTTACCCTTTTTCCTCATCTCTTCAGGGTATAAACCTAGTAGTGGTATTGCTGGGTCAAAGTGTATGTACATTTTTGTTGCCCTTTTGGCATAGTTCCAAATAGCTCTCCAAAAGTGTTGGATGAGTTCACAGCTCCACCAACAGTGTAATAGTGTCCCAGATTTCCCACATCCCTTCCAACAATGATCATTACCCTTCCTGCTCATACTGGCCAATCTGAGAGGTGTGAGGTAGTACCCCAGAGAAGCTTTAATTTGCATTTCTCTAATAATTAATGATTTAGAGCATTTTTTCATATGGCTATGGATTACTTTGATCTCCTCATCTGTAAATTGCCTTTGCATATCCTTTGACCATTTGTCAATTGGGGAATAGCTTTTTGTTTTAAAAATATGATTCAGTTCTCTTTATATTGTAGAAATGAGTCCTTTGTCAGAATCATTAATTGTAAACATTGTTTCCTAATTTACTACATTTCTTTTGATCTTGGTTACATTGGTTTTATCTGTGCAAAAGCTTTTTAATTTAATGTAATTGAAATCATCTAATTGGTTTTTGGTGATGTTCTCCAACTATTCCTTAGTCATAAACTTTTCCCCTTTTTATATCGGAAAGGTAGACTACTCCTTCATCTTCTAATTTGATTATAGTATTTTTTTATGTCTATGTCCTGTAACCACTTGGATCTTATCTTGGTAAAGGGTGTGAGGTGTTGGTCTAATCTAAACTTCCATACTAACTTCCAATTATCCCAGCAATTTTTATCAAAGAATGAGTTTTTATCCCAATGGCTGGACTCTTTGGGTTTATCAAATGGCAGATTAAGATAATCATCTCCTAGTTTTATACTTCGTCTCTTCCACTGGTCCACCACTCTATTTCTTAGCCAATACCAAACAGTTTTGATGACTGATGCTTTATAATATAATTTTAGATCGGGTAGATCTAAGCCACCTTCTTTTGCAGTTTTTTTCTTTAAGCTCCTGGTGATTCTTGACATTTTATTTCTCCATATGAATTTACTTACAATTTTTTATAACTTGTTAAAGTAACTTCTTTGGAATTTTGATTGGTAGGGCACTAAACAGATAGTTTAGTTTTGGTGGAATTGTCATTTTTATTATATTAGCTCTACCTATACATGAGCAGCTGATATTGCCCCAGTTGTTTAAATCTGATTTAATTTGTGTGAGAGGTGTTTTATAATTGTTTTCAAAAAGATTCTGAGTCTGTCTTGGCAAATAGACTCCCAAATATTTTATATTGTCTGAGGTTACTTTAAATGGGATTTCTCTTTCTAGCTCTTCCTGCTGTTTCTTGATAGACATATATTGAAAAGTTGAGGATTTATGAGGGTTTATTTTATAACCTGCAACTTTTCTAAAATTGCTAATTGTTTCCAGTAGTTTTTTAGATAATTTTGTGGAATTCTCTAGGTAGACCATCATGGCATCTGCAAACAGTGAGAGTTTTATTTCTTCCATCTCCATTCTAATTTCTTTAATTTATTTTCTTCTCTAATTTCTGATGCTAATATTACTAATACAATATTGAATAGTAGTGGTGATAATGGTCACCCTTGTTTCACCCCTGATCTTATTGGGAATGCCTCTAATCTCTCCTCATTGAATATAATGCTTGCTGACAGTTTCAGATAGATACTGCTAATTATTTTAAGGAACAGTCCAGTTATTCCTACACTCTCTAGTGTTTTAAATAGGAATGGATGCTGTTTTGTAAAAAGCTTTTTCAGCATCTATTGATATGATCATATGATTTCTCATAGGTTTGTTGTTGATATAATTGAGTAAACTAAGAGTTTTCCTAATATTGAACAAATCCTGCATTCCTGGAATAAATCCTACTTGATCATAATGTATTATCCTACTGATGACTTGTTGTAATTGTTTTGCTAAGATTTTATTTAGGATTTTTCATCTATATTCATCAGGAAAATAGGTCTATAATTTTCTTTCTCTGTTTTAACTCTTTCTGCTTTAGGTAACAGTACAATAGTAGTTTCATAGAAAGAGTTAGGCAGAGTTACATCTTTCCCCATTTTATATATATATATAGGATTGGAACCAATTGTTCCTTAAATGTTTGGTAGAATTCACTTGTGAATCCATCAGGTCCTGGAGATTTTTGGTGGGGAGTTCAATAATGGCTTGTTCGATTTCTTTTTCTGAAATAGGGTTGTTTAGGTATTTAACCTCTTCTTCATTTAACATAGGCAACTTATATTTTTGTAAATATTCATCCATTTCACTTAGATTATCAGATTTATTGGTATAGAGTTGGGCAAAATAATTTTGAATTATTACTTTAATTTTCTCCTCAATGGTGGTGAGTTCACCTTTTTCATTTACGATACTAGCAACTTGATTTTCTTCTTTCTTTTTTTTAATCAAATTGACCAGATTTTTATCAGTTTTATTGGCTTTTTGATAATACCAACTTTTGGTTTTATTTATTAATTCAATAGGTTTTTTTTGCTTTAAATTTTATTAATTTCTCCTTTAATTTTAAGAATTTCTAATTTGGTATTTAATTGGGGATTTTTGATTTGTTCTTTCTATAAGTTTTTTAGTTGCATGTTTAGTTCATTGATTTCCTCTTTCTCCATTTTATTCATATAAGCATGTAGAGCTATAATATATCCCCTTAAAGTCATTTTGAATGAATCCCATAGGTTTTAGTATGTTGTTTCATTATAATCATTATCTAGGATAAAATGGTTAATTCTTTCTATAATTTGTTTTTTGGTCCACTCATTTTTTATAAATGAGGTTATTCAGTTTCCAATTTGTTCTGCATCTATATCTCCTTGGCCCAATATTGCATATCACTTTTATTGCATTGTGATCTGAGAAAGATGTATTCACTATTTCTGCCTTTCTGCAGTTGATCATTAGGTTTTTATGTCCTAGTACATGGTCAATTGTTGTAGAAGTTCCATGTACTGCAGAGAAAATGGTATATTCTTTTCTATCCCCATTCAGTTTCCTCCATAAGTCTACCATATCTACTTTTTCTAACAATCTAGTTACCTCCCTAATTTCGTTCTTGTTTGTTTTATGATTCGATTTATCTAGATCTGATAGTGGGAGGTTAAGTTCTCCCACTAGTAGAGTTTTGCTGTCTATGTCTTCCTGCTGTTCTTTCAGCTTCTCCTCTAAGAATTTGGGTGCTCTCCCACTGGGTGCATATATATTCAATATTGAAATGACTTTATTGTTTTTGGTAACTTTTAGGAGGATAAAGTTTCCTTCCTTATCTCTTTTAATGCAATCTATTTTTGCTGCTGCTTTGTCTGAGTTAAGGATTGCTACCCCTGCTTTTTTTTTACTTCAGCTGAAGCAAAATATATTTTGCTCCAACCTTTTACCTTTACTCTATATGTATCTCTCTGCTTCAAATGAGTTTCTTGAAAGCAGCATATTGTAGGATTCTGGTTTTTAATCCACTCTGCTATTTGCTTATGTTTTAAGGGAGAGTTTATGCCATTCACATTCAAGGTTATGATTACTAATTCTTTATTGCCCTCCATGCTATCTTCCTTCTGTTTTTATTTTTCCCCCTTTCCCCCTTTTATCCATATTCCCCAGTCTTTTGTTTCTGAATACCACCCCCTTCAGTGTGTTTGCCCTCCTATATCACACCCTCCCCTTTCTTTCCCCTTTCCCTTTTTCCCTTTTCCCTTCCCTTCCTTTTGTTATTTCCCCTTATTTCCCTCACTCCCCTTCCCTTTCTTTGCCTCCCTCCCCTTTTCCCCTTTTCATATTTGAAATATTAGATATTTTATAAGTTAACTGAGTATGTGTAGGTTTACTTTAAGCCAAGTCTGATAAGAAGAAGATTCAGGTATTTCTCCTCTGCTCCCTTCTTCCCCATTATTACCATAGGTTTTTTGTACCTCTTAGTGTAATGAGATTTACCCCATTCAATCCCCGCTCTCCTCCAGTCTCTTTCCTTTCCCCTTTTTTAGGGAGGTAGTGGTTTTTATAGATCATTCAATCTAAGTCATAGAAAATTCTGAGTGTCTGTCCCTTCTAGTTCAGTATATTCTACTGAATAGAGTCACAATTCCTGAGAGTTAGTAGAGTCTTTCTCCCAAGGGGGGTTAAAGCCAGTTACATCCCATTAGATAGTAGTCTCATGGATAGGTCATGAATGTCCACCATTTCTGGCTAGGTGTATTCTCTCTTTTAGAGTTACATTTCTCAAGATTTATGAGAATCTTTTTCACACCCCATGCAGGGATATAGCCAGTTTCAAGTTACTGGATTGCATTGTTTTTCCCTTTTACTGCCCCCCCCTTTATTTTTTACCTTTTCATGTGTCTCTTGAACCTCCTATTTGATGTCCAAATTTTCTGTTTAGCTCTGGCCTTTGCATCAGAAATTTTTGGAATTCTTCCATTTTGTTAAATGTCCATTTTTTTCCCCTTGAAGAGAAGGCTCACCTTTGCAGGAAAGTAGATTCTTGTCTGTATTCCATGCTCCCATGCTCTTTTAAATATCTTGTTCCAGGCCCTTTGATCCCTTGAAGTTAATGCAACCAGGTCCTGTGTGGTCCTTACTGTATATCCTTGATATTTCAATTGTTTCTTTCTGGCTGCTTGCAGGATTTTCTCTTTTATCTGTTAGTTCTGGAGTTTGGCCACGACCTTCCTTGGTGTTTTCATTTTAGGATCTTTTTCTGGTGGAAATTGATGTACTGTTTCAATAATTACTTTGCCCTCTGATTCCATGATATCAGGTCAGTTTTCCATCACTAGATCCTGTAATATTAAGTACAGGCTTTTTTTTTCTCTTCAATGTTTTCAAGAAGTCCTATAATTCTCAGGTTGCCCTTCCTCGATCTGTTCTTGAGGTCAGTGGTTTTGATGATGAGATATGTTACATTTGTTTCTATTTTTTCTGTTTTTTTGATTTTGTTTAACTGACTCTTGCTGTCCCATGGAGTCATTAGATGCTGTAGACTCCATTCTTTTTTTTGGGGGGAGGAGTTTTCTTCATTACCCTTTTGCAACTCTTTTCCAATTGGTCAATTCTACTTTTGAAAGAGCTTTCCATTTGACCAATTGAGCTTTTGAGAGAATTAATTTCTTTTTTGCATTTGCTCATTTGAGGTTCTGAGAGAATTATTCTCATTTTGTATTGGTCCAATTGATCTGATAGATTTATTTTCCTTTTGTGTTTGTCCAATTGTACTTTTTAAGGCTTTGTTTTCTTGTTGCAAGGTATTAATTGTCTCTCTCAAATTTTTAAGCTCCTTCCTTATATCTTCAAGGAAGTCTTTCTGTGCTGGAGACCAGATTGTTTTCTCTTCGGAGGTTCCAGGTCTCTCTGAGTTGGGGTCTTTCCATTCCAGGAATTTTTCTATGGATCCACCTTTCTGCTGACCCTTCTTCATTATGGTAAGACCTTGAGTTGGTGGGGGCGGCTGGTTCACCTGGGCTTGGGATGGCTAAAGGCTTTACTCACTGAGTGCAGTTTCTCTGGCTGGCAAGTAGGAGGTTCTGGTTGCTTTCTCTGGAGTGTCTGTGACCTTGGTTGCGAGGCCTTCTCCCTTTGTTTGAAGGAAGGAGTTGGAGCTATTGAATTCTTTTGCCTTCAATGAATGGTGGGCTTCACCCTGGACTGAGGTCATTCCTCAGCTGGGCTGGTTCTTCTGCTCACAACACCTGGGACTGAGGCAGTAGTAGTTTGTATTTGTTTGTTTAGGAAGAGGCTTCAGTGCAATGGAGGCATAGACTCAGAATTTCTCAGACTCGAGGAGCCCAAGGATGGTGTCTGCAGCTCTCCTGCCCTTTTTGTCCAGCCCCACTGATGATCCAGCAGGTCCGGCTCTCTGGCCCTCAGACTCCCAGTTCCAATTCAGCTCTTAATCTGGCTGATCTGGGGCTAATCCTCCCTCTGAGCCCAGACTCACCCGCCTGAATTCGGCCAAAACTTCTGCAGGAGACAAATCCTGAGGTAGATGTTCTTTTCCGTGGATTTTCTTTCTGGATTTTGTGGGTCGGATTTCTTTTAAGAGGTTTGTTTCATGTGATAGATGGGGAAGAGATCAGGAGACTTTAGAACTGTGCCTGTCTTCTCTCTGCCATCTTGGCCAGAAATCTGAAACTAGCTTTTCTAATAAAATTGAATAATAGTAATGACATTTGGCTTCCTTGTTTCACCTCTGAACTTATTGGGAATGATTCTTGCCTATCCCTGTTGCATATAATGCTTGTTGATGGTATCTGATAGATACTGCTTATCATTCTCAGGAACAATCCATTTATTCCTATGCTCTTTTGTGTTTTTAGTAGGATTGGGTGCTGTATTTTGTCAAAAGCTTTTTCAGCATCTATTGATATAATCATATGATTTCTGATAGGTTTGTTATTGATATAATTAATTCTATTGTTTTCCTAATATTGAAACAACCCAGCATTCCTGGGATAAATCCGACTTGATCATAGTGTATTATCCTAATGATATATTGTTGTAATCATTTTGCTAAGAGTTTATTTAAGATTTTTACATCTATATTTATCAGGAAGATAGGTCTATAATTTTCTTTCTCCATTTTAACTCTTCCTGGTTTAGGTATCAACACCATAGTGGTGTCATGAAAAGATTTAGGCAGAGTTCCATCTTCACATTTTCCCCAAAGAGTTTATATAGAACTGGAAACAATTGTTCCTTAAATGAATGACAGAATTCACTTGTGAATCCATCTGACCCTGGAGACTTTTTCTTGTGGAGTTCAATAATGGCTTGTTGAATTTCTTTTTCAGAGATTGGGTTATTTAGGTTTTTAATTTACTCTTCATTTAATCTGGGCAACATATTTTTGTAGTTATTATTTTAGATCATCAAATTCATTGGCATAGAATTGGGCAAAATGATTCTGAATTATTACTTTAATTTCTTCCTCATTGGTGGTGAATTCACCTTCTTAATTTGCAATACTGGCAACTTGGTTTTCTTCATCCTTTTTATTAATCAAATTGACCAGAGTTTTATCATTTTTTTTATCAAACAAGTTCTTCCTTTTTTTATTAGTTCAATAGTTTTCTTCCTTTAGATTTCATTAATTTCTCCTTTACTTTTTAACATTTCTTATTTGGTACTTAATTGGGGATGTTTAATTTGTTCTTTCTCTAATTCTTTTAGTTGCATGTTTAGTTCACTGATTTCTTTTTTCTATAATTTATTCATGTAATTAAAGATATAATATTTCACCTGACTGCCAACTTGGGTATATTCCATATGTTTTGGTATCTTTTTTGTTGCTTTCATTATCTAGCATGAAATTATTAAATCTTTTATAACTTGATTTGTGATTCACTCATTCTTTGAAATGTGGTTATTTATTTTCTAATTAGTTTTGGGTCTTTATCTTGCTGGTCCATTATGATTTTTATTGCATTATGATCTGAAAAAAATTGTATTCACTCTTTCTGCCTTTCTGCAATTGGTCATTAGGTTTTTATACCCTAGTACATGGTCAAGTTTTGTGTAAGTGCCATGTACTACAGAGAAATGTATTTTCTTTTGTATCCCCATTCAATTTCCTCCATAAGTCTATTATATCTAAGTTTTCTAGCAATCTATTTACCTCTTTAACTTCCTTGTTTATTTTATTATTAGATTTGTCCAAATCTAATAGCAGGAGGTTGAGGTCACTCACTACTAGAATTTTGCTGTCTATGTCTTCCTGTAGGTCTTTCAACTTCTCCTTTAAAACTTTAGCTGATATATACCATTGGGTGCATGCATATTAAGTACTGAATTTTCTATAACCTCTAGGGTACCTTTTAGGAGGATACCGTTTCCTTCCTTATCTCTTTTAAAGCTATCTAGTTTTGCAGCTGCTTTGTCTGAGTTAAGGAATGCAAACCCTATATTTTTTCACATCCACTGTAGCTAAATATATTTTGCTCCAACCTTTTGCTTTTATTCTATAAATGAGTTTCTTGTAAGCAGCATATTGTAGGATTCTAGTTTTTAATCCCCTCTGCTATTCACTTACATTTTAAGGGAGAGGTAATCCCATTCACATTCAAGGTTATAATTATTAACTCTTTATTGCCCTTCTTGCTATCTTCCCTCTGTTAGCATTTCCCCCCTTTTCCCCTTTATCCATATTCCCTATTATTTTGTTGCTGAATACTACCACCATCAGTGTGTTTACCCTCCTATATCTACCCCTCTCTGCTCTTTCTTTCCCCTTTCCACTCTTCCCTTCCTCCTTCCTTTCCTTATGTTAGTCCCCTTTTTCACCCCCTTCCCATCCCCTTTCCCTCTTCCTATTTTCCCCTTTTAATACTTGAAAGGTAAGATAAATTCCTGAACTTAATTGAATTTTTGTAACTTAAATTTAAGCCTAGTCTGATGAGAAGAAGATTCAGGTGGTTTTAACCTCCTCCTTTCTTCCCCTCTATTGCAATATGTCTTTTGTACCTCTTAATGTGATGTGATTTACCCTATTCAATCTCCTCCATTCCCCCTCATTTCCTTACTTCCCCCATTTAAGGAGGTATTGTTTTTAAATCTGAGTCCTAAAAAGTCTTGAATGTCCTAAAAGTATGGAGCTCAAGTCCCGCACCCCAGCTGGATGACTTCCAAGCATGCAGACCTCCTTTCTCTCTCCCCAAAGTCTCTGTGGCTAAAGTTGTGTAAGCCTCTGCAGCTGAGGTCACTGTTCCTTTAGCTTACCCCAGCTGTGGTCCTTGTGCCCTCCCTCTGTTCTCCTTTCCTGATTCATACATGGTCCTCTGAGACAGACTTTGTTGGTACATGTTCTTCTCCTAGCTTCTTTTTCTCGGTTTTGTCTACTGAGTTTCTTTTCAGATGTTTCTTTAATGTTATTTTTTGATATGACTCCAGGAGCACTTAACACAGTGTCTGGTCTTCTCTCCTCCATCTTGTCCAAAAGACCCCCAATAATTATTTTCAAAAGGCTATGACACAGATAGAAAAAAAATTTTCTTTATAAAATAAAAATATACGTATATGTACTCATCATCTGTAGGATCACTATGTGTATCAGTATGACAATTCCAGGAGCAGAAAGATTGCCTGGAATGTTATGAATGTCATGTTATGTTGTGATTTCTTATACTAAATCTGTATATTTTATGAACTTTTCTTTCCACATACTTATGGGTATTTGATTTGACAGTATCTACAAATACTCTTATTTAATGTATATAGTTCAATTTTATCCTTAGACAATTTGGAATAAACTTTTTTATTTTCCATTTTGCCTAATCCAAATAAAGTATATTTTTGTTGTAATTTCAATGATATTTTGAAATTTGTATTTGTTCTGGTTATTTGCTTTATATCAATTTACCAAAGATGCAGTCAGATGATATATAAATATGGCAACCCAATTTAATTTCTCTAGGGATTTGGTAGATATTCAATTTTTGCAGTACCTATGACATTGAATAATATTTGTTTGAATTCAATATTACCTTGAAAAATGTACATCAAATAAAAAGTTAAAAAATAATAAAGAAAAAGAAAAATACACATCAAACAATCAGTTCTTGTTCCAGAAGAATATCCCTTTAATGATTTTTGGCATGGGTGATCTAGTCTCACATTTCTACAGTCAGATTTTCAATTTCTTCAGACAATTTCACATTATATCCATTCATTCAACATTTTCTTGTTGATATATTATTATCTCAGTACATGTAGATATTGCCTATGAATTTTTTTCTCCACTAGGATTTAACTATGTAATTAGCTTCATCCAAAGATTAATCAGTTTGTAATTATTACTCCTTTTTGTAATTTACTCATTTTATTTCATTTTCATATATTTTGTTATGCCATTTGATTGATTATTGATATTTTCTTCTTTATTCTCATTTGAAATTTAAAATAATTCAAATAGAAACTATCTTGGGAATAGTTTAGCCCACTATTATACTTTTATGTTTTATGTCCAAGGGGCTATTAATAATTTGTCCAATTGTAATTATTATTAGTACTAATTTTAGTAGAGTTTCTGATGATGGTTTCCAGTATCTGAGTAATACATTCATTTATGATTTGTGATATCTATATTTGTTTTTCTATTGATTATGAATGTAAAATTAATCTAAATATCTATAAATTATTTTTTACTACATGACAATATAATCATTTCACAACAGATTCAGCTATGTTACCATAAAACTTGATAGTGACCTATACCCTTTTCTCTTATCCTCTATCTTGAGGAATAGAGGAAAAAAAATATGTTTTTACTTCGAAAAATCCCTCTATAAATCCCAAATTGTATTCTCAATTATTATAAACAAACACCTTAAAATATATAGGAGAGGTAGAGGAAAATATGATTTTAATTCTATTCTATAGTTTTTATTATGTGTGCTTTTTAAGAATTTATTTTTATGTAATTATTCTTTTATCCAACTCCAGAATTCTAATTAGAATTCTTACACTGAGGGCAAATTTAGCTGAATGATCTAGTTAATGTTAACAATGAAAATTTTATAACCATGGAAAAACACATTTTGAGGAGTTGGGGAAGAATGATTTTTCACCTTTGAATTGTTTAGGTCATAGTGAAGTTAAGTGTTCAAAGAAGTATGTATGTACATATAGAGTAGGAAGCATTCAACACCAGTAACAACAATGTCCAGAAACAGTGATATCTACTGTAAAAAAAATTGTATTTTCTTAGTTGCAGAAAAGGTGGAGTTAATGTTTGAATGTTTGTATGCTACATAAAAGTTACGTTCTTGTAAAATAAATAGAAAAAGACATTTTTTGATATCAGGATAAAAAATTTATTAAATAAAAATACTTATTTTCAATATTCTTCAGAAAGCATGACAATGTTATAATTAACACTCTAGAAAAGTCTAATATTTTTATTCTTTAAATCAGTACCTTTTTCAGATTTCTACTTTATAATGGGAGAGCAATGGTAAACTTCTTCTAAATTTCTCTACCTTTTCCATCTTCCCAAATGTTAACACTTCATATCTAAAGCACTGTCTTTATGACCATTCACTCCATCTTCTTCAGTTCATGACAACTATTAAAGTAAACAGGAAATAATTGCATTATTGAAATATAGTCAGAATTCACACTTATATGCATAAATTCATTGCAGAAAATAGTTCTGTACATAATTTTTATGATAAATAAATAGGTTATATTTTATTGTGCTTTTACAAAAATAAGTACAACTGTCATTTTCTTATTTTTTGCATAAAAACAACTTATTCATCAAAGTTCATTTAAGTAGCTACAAATTTCACCATGCATATGATTAATACATTAAGAAGCTCATCATCTATAGATAGACTGAAGATTATTTTCAGTACAAGTTCATGGCCCTAACAAGGTCCTATAAACAACAAAAAATTGCTTTAGATAGGATGAATTGTTTGATCTTTGTTAAATCCTAATATGTGATTAGGGTTACTTCAAGGTTAACTACATTCAAGAGTTAAAATACTAACTTCATGAAATTTTTGTTGCTAAGCAACAAACATGTAGTGACTGATTTCCAAACAGCAGCTTATGCTTTTATGTTTTACTGATCTTTGAATACATTATATCTGTTGGGTTTGTTATTGAAATGTTCAATTATATTTAGTGTTTTCCTAATATTGAATCATCCCTACCTCCCTGGTATAAATTCTACATGATCATGATGCATTAAACTAGTAGTCATTTTCTGTAGTCTCATTGCTAAAATTTAATTTAAGATTTCTGCATCAATATATATTAGGGAGATTGGTCTACAATTTTCTTTGTCTGTTTTGGTTCTTCCTGGTTCAGATATCAGCCACATGTTGGTGTCATAGAAGGAGTTTTGCAGAACTCCTTCTTCACCTATTTTTGAAAATTGTTTATGTAGAATAGAAATTAATCATTCATTATATGTTTAGTAGAATTCACTTGTAAATTCATTTGAACCTGGAAACTATTTCTTAGAGAGTTTATTGATGGTTTCTTCAATTTCATTTTCTGAAATGAGGTTACTTAAGTATATCATTTCCATTTCTGTTAATCTTGGAAATTTACATTTCATAAATATTCATGCATTACATTCAGGTTATCTAATTTATTAGCATATAGTTCAGCAAAGTACCTCCAAATTATCTCTTTAATTTTTTCCTCATTGGTGGTTAGTTCAACCTGTTCATTTTTCATGGTTGTAATAAAGCTGTCTTCTTTCTTTTTTTAAATCAGATTAAATAAAGTTTTGTCTATTTTATTGATGTTTTCAAAAACAACTCAATTTTATTTCTGAGATTAATGGTTGTCTTGATTTCAATTTTATTAATCTCTGTATTTTCAGAATTTCTAATTTGGTATTTAATTGTGGATTTTTAATTTGTTCTTTTTCTAGCTTTTTTGGTTGCATACCCAATTCATTGATCTCCTCTTTCTTTCTTATGTATATAGGCATTTAGAGATATAGAGTTTCCCCCTCAAAACTGCCTTTTCTGAATCCCATATATTTTGTATGGTGTCACATTACTTTAATTTCCTTGGAGATAATTATTGATTATTTCTATGTTTTGCTGTTTGATCCACCTATTGTATAAGACAAAGTTATTTATTTTCCAGGTAAATTTTGATTTCTCTTCCCATGGCCCTCTAATATATGAATCTTTTATTGCATCATGGTTTAATGAGTGTATTTATTATTTCTGCTTTTCTGCATTTGATGATAAGGTTTTTATATCCTAATACATGGTCTACTTTGGTATAGGTGCCACATACTGTCAAGAAAAATGCATATTCTTTACTATCCCAATTATGTTTTCTCCAGAGGTCTATCATATTTAAGTTTTCTAAGATTTCATTCACCTTCCTTACTTCGTTCTTCTTCATTTTGAGGTTAGATTTATCTATTTCTGAGAGAGGGGGATTGAGGTCCTCCTTTATTAATGTTTGATTGTTGATGTCTCCTTGTAATTCACTCAGCTTTTCTTCTAGAAATTCGGATCTTATAGCACTAGGAGCATGCATGTTTAGTATTGTTGTACCTTCATGTAACTTCCTTATCTCTTTTAGTGAGTTTGATTTTTTCTTTTGCTTTATCTGAGTTCATGATAACTACTTTTGATTTTTTTTTGCATCTGTTGTGTCATAATATATTTTGCTCCAACCTTTTACTTACCCTATGTGAAGCTATCTGTTTCAAAAGTGTTTCTTGAAAACAGCATATTGTTGGATTCTGGTTATTAATTCAATCTGCTATTTACTTCCATTTTATGGGACAATTCATCCCATTCACATTTACAGTTAACATTACAAAATCTGTATTTCTCTCAATGCTATCTTCCTTCATTTTATGTTTTTCCTCTTTCCTTTCCTCTTATTCCACCTCATCAAAATTTTATTCCTTTTCCCCCTTTGACTTTTCTTTTAAAATTTAACTTTCAATTCATTTTCACTTATACTTTTACTTCTGCCTTCCCTTTAATCAATCCATTTTTTTTTCCCCTGACAGTATATGATGAATTTTGCAGGGTAGTACAATCTGGCTTGTAATCCCTGGTCCTTTGCTGTCTGATATATGATATTCCAGTTGAGTCTGATAGGTGCTGTGTGATTCTGATTGTTTTCTTTTATCAGAATTGTTTTCTTTTTGCTGCTTACAATAGACTGTCCTTTATTTGAGAGTTCTGTAATTTCACTATAATAGTTTTTTTGGGAGGGTCTCAATGTGAAGGGGTTTTGTGTATTCTTTCAGTAGCTTTATTGTTTTCCTTTTCTAGCAGATTTGTACAGTTTTCCCTCATACTTTCCTGCACTATGTTTTCCAGGTTCTTTTTTTTTTTTTGATCTAGGATTTCTAGTAGTCTGATGACTCGTGGATAGTCTCACCAGGATCTATTTTTCTAGGAAAATTGTTTTCCCTAAAAAGTACTTCATATTTTCTTCAATTTTGTCAGCCTTTTTATTTTGTTTATGGAATCTTGTAGTCTCATAGACTCATTGATACTTAATTGTTCAATTAAAATTTTATCGTTTATATTCTTCAATTAGTTTTTCTGTTTCCTTTTTAAAGGTGTTGAATACGCTGCTCAATTTTTCTTGATTTTCCTTCTTGACTCTCATTTCTTTCTTCCACTTTTCTTCTTCCTCTCTTTTTTGTTTTTAAATTCTTTTTAAACTCTCTGATGAGCTTTTATATGTTAGTGCAAATTATAGACTGTTTTGATACTTACCCCAATGAGTGGTTTTTGATGATTTCTTCTTCTGACTTGGCATTATTAGTATTATTTTGTCTATAAAGTAGTTTTCTATAATGAGTGTTCTTTTACTTTTTTGCTCATTTTATTGTTGTTTTAGCTCTGCTCCTAGTATCCTAGGATGTCAGATCTAAGCTCTCTCTCTCTCTCTCTCTCTCTCTCTCTCTCTCTCTTTCTTTCTTTCTTTTTTTTTGCTGGGTCTGGGTTCTGGTCCCTAGCTTGTTGTTGGCCGAGATGTTGCCTATGCAGTCCATTTGCCTTTGCAGAGATTTATTTCTTCCTTTATGTCCAGTTTCTGACTTTGCAATGGTTCATTCCAACGCAGTCCTGTTTCTTGTCCCAGTGTTCCCATGGTTCAGACTTCATTTGGGATTGGGACCCTCCCTGATGCTTGCTATCTAGCTGCAGGGAACTCAGCTGTTGTCAAGTTTTCAGAACCTGGATTACACTGTGTCTAAAAGCTCCTACTTTTATCTATAACTACTCTGGGTTTACTTGGTCTTTCCCCTCAAAGAGACAGATCTTCACTGAACATCCTCCATGAAGTTTACAGCTGAAAACTTCTTTGAATATTTTCTTTTTCTTGATTGCCTATGTAGCTTGAATGTCAGAATAGAGACTTCATTTATCTTTGTAGAATAAAGCTTTGGGAGCATGTTAGGTTCACGTTGCCCCTGAAGTCCTTTATATTTTTAACGCATAGGAACAAAATAAATACAAGGTAGGTATAAACAAGGTGGAAACAGGATTAGAAAATATTCTTTAATGTCATGTGGCTGGGTGATTGTTGGGTGTATGGGGCTGGATGTGGGCACTGGTGCTTATGGCTCCAGGGCTGGTGCTCCGTCCATTGTACCAACTGGCCATACCTACAATTATTACTATTATTTTTTTAATTCATTTTAATTTTAATTTTTTTCTCTCCCCTTTACTTTATCACTCAACCAAGTCTATATTTATGGGGGCAGGGTGTATTTAATTTACTCTTAAACAAGAATATTTTATTAATGTATAAAAACACTATTTGTATAAAATGAGAATAAATATTAAAGAAAAAAAGTCAAAAAGAAAATATGCTTTAAGTGGTCATTGCCAAAGTTCCTCTTTGTATTCTAGGGAATAGACATTAATGTGGTTTGTCATTTTTTAAAGATAATATGACTAAATCTTTATACATAAAAAATTCTTGCCTTTTCTAGTGCTTTCATGTTGGTAGCCAGCACTTTTTTCCTAATAAAAAATCTAATCTGAAACATTTTGATATTTTCAGATTAATCTCTGCTCCCCAAGCCCTTTGTTTAAATGAAAACAAGGAGTGTTTTGATAACATTTAAGTGATGTTATTTTAAAGTTGCTTGAATTAACCATGCTGTAATTGTATCAAAAAAATTCACTATAAACATTGACTATTTTTTCACTCAGCTAGATGGTGAAGTGAGTAAAACTTAATCCTAAAAGTCAGGAGGATTGAGTTCAAATCATACTTCAGACATCTGTTACTTCCTAGCTGTTTGACTTTGGGCAAGTGAATTTATCCTAATTTCCTCACATTCAGTGCTATCTCCCGAGATTCATATTCATATCTATCCATTGCGGCCAGATGGTTCTGGAGAAAAAAGAGGAACTGATGACTTTCCACAGCACCTCCTCAGTCAAATCTAATTCATGTACATGTCATAGCATTACTTTCATGATGTTATGTGTTTTTTTAATGGAAAGCAAAAATTATCTTCATTTGTATTACTCAGCTTATTTCTCTCTTCTTTTGTTGCAATCAAGTTCACCTCTTTATATAGTGTATACTATATATTTTCTTAGCATGTCCAAGTTTAGAAAGGTATTGTAATAGGTAGCATAGATAGGATTTAACTCTGGCTCCTTTTGCTCTAAATCTGCCTTTCTTTCCTCTACACCTATCTGATTAGACAATCCAGGGATATTTTATCCTCAGTGATCTGATATCTTAGTAAATACTTCCACTCTCCCAATGACTTTAACCTTTTTTTTTAATACAGGAAGGTATTTACTGTTAAGTTAAAAAGTCTTCTTTCCTACAGTCAAATGATATGTGATCCTGACTGGGCATAGGGCATACTGTAAATACCTAACAATTGAGTTAGGTAAAGAAGTCAAGGGAAGAACCTAGGGCAGAAATCAACAGCAAGTTTGAATTCATCCCCAAAAGATTTTATTTTCTGATGAAATATTCTTTCTCTTTACAAGTTTCCTTATCCTTCAAAAGGAATCACTGAATTTTTCTGTCTTCAATTATACAGTAGATTTTCAATCTTGTATCTTTCTTCCTTTGTGAGGAAGCAGAATGTTATAGAAGTTCCACAGGGACAACCTTGGTATATTTCTGCAGCTTTATATAAGTAAGAAGGAAGTCATCTTCTCAGACTTCCCTGATAGAACAAGAAACCAAATGTGAAGCCCCAAAATGAGCATATAGTTCAAGGGATCACAGAAAGGTAGTAACTTCTCATTATCTCTAATTGATGCCCCCAAATTGATGCAGTTTCAGAATTTTGGAAGCAGAGACCCTAGCAGAATTTGGTCATGTGCCAATTTTATTTTTTTAAAGAGTTTTATTAGGAGTCACAATGGTGTAGTAATTTGGACATTGAATTTGAAGTGAGAAAAACCTGGGTTTAAATCCTTCTTCACGTAAAGACTAGTTTTATGTCCATGAGCAAGTAATTTTCACTCTTTAGTCTCCAGTATCTTCATTTTTTTAAAAAATAGAGTAATTAAGGGGTGGCTAGCTGGCACAGTGGATATAGCACTGGTGTAACTGAGTTCAAATCCAGCCTCAGAAACTTAATAATTAAAAGCTGTGTGGCCTTGGGCAAGCCACTTAATCCCATTGCCTTGTAATAACTAAAAATTATAGTAATTATTTGACTATATGAAATAATCCTTCAAGTTCTAGTCTTTAATTTATTAATTTCTCAAAACCTATCTTCATCTTTCTTTAGCCACACACAGCATGGCTGTATCCTTATTCCTCCCATCTTCCATACATATTTTACTTTCATGTTTTTTGAATCTGAAAAGTCCTTATCCAATCATAATCCTTTCAAATTTATCAATTGAAATTTTTGTCCTTTCAAATTTTCCTCTGCTTCACAATCACAAACTCTCTTCTTTTTCATTTTTGTCAATTCTTCCATCCTTTCCTTCATTACCAGTTTATCAGCACTTTATTAGCTTGATTGTCCTTTCTTCTCTTAGACTTTTGATGAACCAATTCAGTTCTACATTGTCATCTATAAAAATTGAGCATTCATTTACCCTTAATGCTTGGTTTCCTCTCTTTATCATGAAAAGTTGTCCTTTTTTTATGTTACCATAAGATTTTATTTAGTAAAGAAATTTTAAATGACTTTTGTGTGGCAGTTACTGTTCTATGCACTGAGATGCATAGGAAGGTAGGAAAAAAAGTCACTGTCTTCATGGGTTCATAAGCTAATGGAGGAGCTAATGCAAAAAAAATGTATAAAAGAAATTGTTTGCAGTAAAGCGTTTGATATCTTGATTCCTGCTAGCTATTATATTGCATTTGAAAACTTTGAAAAGATTCTCTATAAATAATGTCTCCACTTTTTGTAACTCTTTCTTTTAAACTCTCTGTGTTCTGGTTTTTGATCTCATCACTTATCTGAAATTGCCTTTTCCAGTATTGTTGGTAATATTTTAATTGTCAAATATAATGTTTTCCTACTCATAATTCTTGACTTCTCTGTAGCCATTTATAGTTTCTTCTCAGCAATACTTTCTTTTCTGTAGGTTTTTTGTGACATTGTTCTTTCTTCTTTCTCCTCCTATCAGATGCCCCTGACTTAGTTTTCTTTGCTGAATTTTTATCCAAGTCATCCCTATTAATCATGTTTACTCTATACTGGTGCACTTCTTTTCTACTTTCATGTTTCTTTTCAGGGTGATCTCTTAAGTTTCCATGATTCAATTATCATCTATGTGCAAATAATACCCAGATCAATTTTTCCATCTTGTCTCCCATGTTCACATGTATCTTAAGAATCTTAAATTGGATGTCCTTTAGACATATTAAACTGAATGAGTACAAATATAAAGCCATTATCTATCTCCCCCCATCCAATTACTCTCTTCTATCTGGTTTTTCTGTGTACTACAATACTCCTGGTCCTTCTAGCTCATCCTCAATTCCTTACTCTTTCAATCCTTAGTATCTAATCAATTGTAAAATAGATGCCCACTTCTCTGACACTACTTTGGTGTTAAGTTCCTATTATCTCATTACTCAATGATGTCAATAGGTTGCAATATGTCTCTGTGACTTAAGCCTCTCTGAATAGCAGTCTTAGTCTTAATTCTGCTATCAAATTTAGTTTTCTAAAGTACAAGTGTAACATTGTCACCCCCTTCACCAAGAATCAAACAAAAAAAAATAAACTATTATCTTTACATGATCCTTATAATCTATCTCCTTCTAATCTTTCCAGTATTTTTATACTTTGTTTTATATATACTCTCTTCAGTTCACTTGATCTAATTGCTCCTTTAACAAATCACTCTATTTCTGGTCATTTTCACTGGCTATCCCTCATGTATTGAATGCTCCTTCTCTTCACCTCCTCCTAGATTCCCTAACTTTTTTCAAATATCAGCTAAAATTCCACCTTCTACAAGACACTTTTCCTATTGTACCTTAATGATAGTTTCATCCCTTTGTTAATTATCAGAATCTTTCTGGAGTGCAACAGGAAAAAAAGAATCTGTCAAAATTTAAATTTAAATATGTAATAGCTCTGTGTTTTAGTTTGTAAAGCACTGCTTAATTACAATTAAGCTTCATATGTTTAAAATAATTAAACATTTAAGATAATTCTAGGCACTATAAAAAATCTTGGGAATACATAAACAAAATTATATATATATATATATATATATATAAACTTTTATAAAAATTAAATTAGATTTTAAATAATTGTAAAAATATTCATTGTTTACGCGAAGACTCTGTCAATGATTAATATGATGATTTTACCCAAAGCAATTGGACATTCAATGCCATCTCGATTAATTACCTTTTTTCCAAATTAGGAATTTATGATAATATGATTCCTTTTTCTAAAGTCAAATATATCAAAGAAACTAATGAAAAATTTAATGGAAGGAATTTTTGCAATACCTTAAAGACATCATAAGTTATATTATAAGCCTGAAATGATACTTTAGTAGTACCATTAGCAGACCTTAAACTGTAATATAAGTTTGTAATTTTTAAAGTTATCTGGCACTTGGTTATAAACAGAAAAGTAAATCAATGGAACAGGGAAGGCACACACTTTGTCACCGAAAATAGTTTCAATAAGCTTGGATTTGACAAGGTAAAGACTTAAGATGTTGGAATAAGAATTCATCATTTTGTACATACATATATATATATATATATATATATATATTATATATATATATGTATGTATATATAGTTGGGGAAATTGGAAAGCAATATGTCAGAAACTGGGCATAGAACAATATCTTCCACAAGTTCTTAAAATAAGTTCAAAATGGGTGTATGACCTAGCTATATTGAGAAATTAAATAATAACAGTAAAAGGCTATGGAACCTATTACTTATCAGACTTAAGGATAGGACAAACTGTTTTTAAACTGATAAGAGACTGATAGCAAAGATAGGGGCAAAATGTGTATTTTTTATTACATTATATTAAAAAGATTTTAACAGATAAAATAATTGTGGGCAAGATCAGAAGAAAAGTAGAAATTTGCAGAGAAAAATTATAGATGATTTATCAGATTAAGTTCTCATATGTAAAATAAAGAATTTTGTCAAATGAACAATTATAGGAATCATTCCTAGATTGATAAATGATAAAATGATTTGAACAGACATTTTCTAGGAAAGAAATTAAAATAATTTATAGTCATTTAAAAATATTCTAAATCATTTCCTTCTTATAAATATTGTCAGCTATTACAAGACATACTTGTCTGACAGAACAATTCATGAAATTTGTCTTTTGATTACCAAAGGCATTTTGATTCATGGCAGTACAGGAAGCTACTATAAAAATAGAAATTCTTACATTATTAACAAAAATATACATGCATAAATATATACATACATACAATATATTGTGAGATAAATCTAGAAAAATGTACATACTGGTATATGGCTGCATATTTTTATTTCTGGAATCAATTTACTATATGCATAAGCATAAATGCATATATTGTATGTTTGTGCACACATATGCATAAAATATTTTGTTTATAGATTATATGTTCCTAACTCCCCTAATTTGGAAATAAGTTAATCATGAATGTACAAGTAAAGCCAATTTCAGATTGTTTGCTGCCATGGGGAGACAGGAGGAAAGGAGGGCATTTGAAAAATGTGGAAATTTAAAGCTTTGCAAAAGGATAAATTTAGAAACAACCTTTGTATATAATTGAAAAAATAAAAAGTAAAGTTATATTGATAAACTTGAAAATGCTTGGAAGGCAAGTTTGATATTAACTGGCATAGGACTGCCCCAGCATGGCATATCTTCATCAGAGAAGGTTCTGAACCAACCAACCAATCAATTTTTTTCCAACCAATCAGTTTGCATTATGTGATCCACATGTATCATATTATATATAAAATAAAATATTATTATTATTATTATTTAAAAAGAAAAATGTTTAAACTTTTGATAATGTTTGATATTACATATTTTTGTCTATTAGATTAATTTTATTTTTAGGTATTTGTGATGCAATGTGGAGCAAAAAAGACTTCCTTATTTAAGTCAATCTTTTATTTATTTCATTCACTTTTATTGATTTCTTTATGTACATTTTTACATTGCTTATATTTTACACAAGGTCTCTTATAATAAAGTCAAGTAATTAAGTAAAATAATAAAAAATAGATATCCTACCTGAAACCACAGGCAGTAGTTCACAGACATATTGACCTTAAACTCAATTAAAAATAAACAAACATGCCAAACAATTTGGAATGTGTAAACATGTTATGGTTCATCAATACTATGAAATATTCTTGTTCTATAAGAAACTATAAGTGGTTGGATTCTAGAGAAGCATGGAATTTGTTACAGAATCTGATGCTGAGCGAAGGGAGCAGAACCAAGATAACAATGTATATATTAGTAACAACATAGTGAGATGATCAACCTTGGTGGAAGCAGTTCCTCTCAGCAGTTCAGAAAGCTAGGACAGCTGTATTAGACCAGCTATGAACATTGTTATCCCCATCCAGAAGAAGAAAAAAAAAAACACAGCATAAAAAAGAACAAGGAGGAAAATACAACCTTTCAGAATTTGATGAACACTTTATAAAAATTAACTCTTATGTATCTATTTCCCTCAATCCTATTTCCTCATAACAAAAATGTCTAATTTGTAAACATGTTAATCAAAAATATGTATGTACAATAGTAACCTGACTTTTTCACTGATAGGAGGGAGATGGGAAAGTAGGGTGGAAGGAAATTTTGTAACTTAAAAATATACTAGGTTCTGGTCTCAGACACTTAACAATTACCTAGCTGTGTAGCCTTGGGCAAGCCACTTAATCCCATTTTCCTTTGCAAAAAACTAAAAAAAAAATATATACTAGAGAATATGAATAAAAAATAAAAATTAATTCAAAAATAATAAATAACCATAAATATATTTTATCTCCTTCCTATTTCCATCCCTCTGGAAAATATGATTTACGATTTGATGTATGACATTTTTTCTGGTTTTGTTATTACCTTATCTGAATCTATTCTTACTACAAATGTTTTCTTTGGACTTAGTTGAGATAGAACATGTTTTGCTACAAATTTTAACTTCCTTGGTCTTGCATTTTGTCTGTTTCTTGTACAGAATATCTTGTTATATTTAATTTTCTAATCCATTCTGCAACATCTTCTGTTTTATGGATGTTATTTCCTTTCACAAAAATAATGTTATCTGTTATTCTTTTTTTCCCAATTCCCTCATTTTAAAATTAATATTTGACTTTTTCTTGAAGTATTTGCAATTTGTTTTGTTTTCCTTTTAACAATGTATGCATTGTTCTTTTTTCAAGCATAGTTTATTTTGCTTATAATTAAAATCCCACCCGATTCTATCTACATCCATTTCTCCCTTCCTATTTCAACTGTATCTTTGTTCAGCTGATTATATTTATATATTTAAATTTTATGTATATAAGGAAATTGAAGGACAAATGCCAAGAGACTTGTCCATGGTCACAAATATCCCTACATACAGTACAATGTTCAAGTAAAATATGGTGGAAAAAACATTTTTATAACAAATATTGATTTGCTTATATTGCTAATATTTCCTTACCAAAATGTCTTAATAAAAGCAGATAATCTATATACTTTTGCAAACATTTGCAATTTTTAAAATTTTGAAATGTTTGAACAAATATAATTTATACAGTCATAAAATCATTGCTCAGCCAGTAAAATCCAGTATTTTATTTTTTCACTAATATCGATATTTGAATTTTCTCCACTTACCTCACACTCACTACTTTTTACAGGCATCTCTGTCCTTGATCCATTTTCTTCAATTTTGTCTTTAAGATACAATCTAATGGGATTTGAATAGCTAATATAAGATGTGATCAATTTCTAAAACTTGTTATAATCTTATTCAGATACTTATCATAATCCTATTTTTAATATTAGCTATATATTATTCAAGTTTAGTTTGTATTACATCAAATCACTTAACTTTGCTGTAGCTTTTTTCTTATGTATCAAAATAAGGGGGTTTTAAAAATGTTCATGAGTCTATGAACATACAAGTATACTATCATATCATCTTTCCCTAGCTGATCAATCATTCTGAAGTTATTGTTGATTTTTTGTTGCACTTGTATTGGGATATATCTACAGTACAGTGAGCAAGTTTTTTGTTATTTGGTTTGTTTATTTTTAGAGAGAATTTGGGTTTGAATTTTAGCTCTGTTATTGGAGGATTTTAAGAAAGCCACTTAAACTTTAAGAGTATTGTTTTCTTATTCTATAAATATAAGGATTAAATTAGATAATCTTAGTTTCATTTGAACTTCCAAATTGAATTAGTTATATCAACTTTTTGAAATATATTTTCATGAATTTTTTCAAATCACATTGAATTCTGCTCAGGCTGTCAGTCATTTCGACTTACTGAGTGACTCAAATTCTCTGATATTGTACATCTTTTAATGGAATATATGAGAGAAAATTTTTCCTTTTTTTCCACCCTTTGGTTATCCAGTTCTCTTACTCTATGCTAGAGCAATATTATTTTCCCAATTAGACTTCACTGAGGTTATCCATGTGGACAATTCTTCATTCATGTATTTACTAGCTTTTTTGACACTGGGCCAATTATCAATATCTTTACCTCTTTGCTCATTTGCAAAATGAATAAATAATAACTAAAAATTCCCTAAATTTTTGTGATTATAAAATGTCAGAATGCCTTTAAATTGATCTGCAAACCTTGACAAATTATGTAAATGCCAACAATGATCATCATTACTAGTTATTTTATATTGTGTTTGAAATGCCTATAGGGTAATCATTTTTCGAAAACAATTTTATAATTTATTAAATGAATCACAATTATATTTAAACATTTGTGCATTGATTTTTAAAAATTTTGAGTTCAAAAATTTTCTCTCTCCCATACATAACTGTTCCACATATTGCAAAGATAAACAATATTCTATCTATAATACATGTGAAATCATGCAAATCAAATTTCCATATTAGCCATATTGAAGAAGAAAATACTTAAAGAACTGCAAGGAAAATGAGGAAAGTTTAAAAAGTATACTTCAATCTGCTCTCAGAGATCATCAATTCTCTTTCTGGAGAAGGACAAAAATTTCATTTCACTGAAATTTTCCTCAATTATAGCCATGAACAAAGTAATTAAAGTTTTACAGTTTATCATTATTCTAGTATTTCTGTTACTATGTACAATATTTGCTTTGCTTTGTTTACTCCACTGTATATTACTTCATAGAAGTCTTACCAGGTTTTTCTGAAACCATCCTAATCAGCATTTCTTATAGTTCAATAATATTTCATTTCAATAATATGCCAAAATTACTTCAGACATTCCCCAATTTTGGGTATTCTCTCTTTTTTTTTCAAATTTTTGCCACCATAAAAAAAGTTGCTACAAATATTCTTGTACAAATAATTCTCTTTGCCATTTGAAAAATTTTTTAAGGATACAGACTAATCAGTAATACTCATGAATCAGGAGGCATGCAAAATTTTATAAACCTTCAGGTGTCATTTAAAATTGTTTTCCAGAATTGTTGAATTAGTTCACAACTTCACCAATATTGGATTTGCACAAATTCCCTTCAGTATTTGTCATTTTCCTTTTGTATCATGCTAGCCAATCTGACCAAATTATTATGGAAATAAATGTAGTTTTTTTTCTAAAAATGGTCTTTGACAGATATCAAAAACCAAGAGCTAGCAATATATCTAATGGGAATAATACTTGTAAGAACAGAAGTGAACCAAGAATGCTTATTATAACCAATATTATTCAACATTGTATTAGAAATCCTACCTATAAAATAAGACTAGAATAAAATAAAAAAATAAAAATAGATAATGAATAAATAAAACAATCACTCTTTGCAGATGATATGATAGTACACATGAAGAACTGCAGAGTGTTAATTAAATGTCAGTTGAAACAATGACTTTATAAAAGTTGTAGATTAGAAAATACATTCACATAAAGTATCATCATTTCTATATATTAACAAAAAATTACAGCAGCAAGAGTTAGAAATTTCCTTGAAAATAATTGTAAAAACTATAAAATCATAGTGAGTCTGCCTGCCAACGCAAATGTATGGGCAAAATTACAAAATATCTTTCACATTAAAACAGGTATAAATAACTAGAGCAATACTAATTGCTTATGGGATGTCTAAGTCAGTGAACTAAAAATAATTCCACCTAATTCATTTGCTTACTCAGTACCATGGATATGAAATTTTCAAAAATAATTTCAAATAATTCAAAAATAAAAACAAAATCAATCACAGTAATCAAATTTCAAGAATAATAAGGAAATCAATAGAATAAAATATACAAAAATTTGATTATTCACTAACAGGATTTGCACTATTTTACACAGTGACAACCATCAAAGCAACTTGGTGTTACCTAGGAAATAGAGTGGTGGAATTTAATGTCTTTAAAATACATAGTAAAATTGAACAAAGTGAACTACTTTGGGGAAATAAAGCTCATTGTATGATATTTACATTTTAATGAAGAAGAAAGAAGCTTAATGTCATGGAAATAACAGAACAATTTTATTAGATGCAAAAAATTTAGTTTCTTTGTCACCTTCCATGTTGAATATAGATCAGATTTTTTTCCTGTTTTGTATTATATATAATAAGAACTACATATAATATTTAATTGATTGTCTTCATTCTTATATTTTTATTTTTCCCATCAAATATATTTACATATTACTAATAGTTTAATTAGAAAGTCAGAGGTATAAGAATCAGAAGGCATAAGTAAGCCCAGATACTTAATATTAGCATCTCTTATACTGACCCCTCCACTCCTATCTATGCCACTCTGTGATTGAAATAAAAGCAAATGATTATTCTTAAATACTTTACTAATCACAAAGTTATGCTGTTTCCAAGGATCTCAGTTGCCTAAGAAAAAGGAGGGAAAAGGTAAATAAAATAAAAATTTTCTCTTTTCTCTAACTTCAAAAGGTAATTTAAGGATGAATAAGAAACACAAATGAAGCAACAACCAGTGTCTTATATATTTGTCTTCTCAAATTGTTAAATATTACTCTTAGTCACCAAAATCCTCCTACTTTTAATAAATATTTTTGGATAAATGAAAATTTAAAACTAGATGACATTTCATTATTTATGACATTTGAAATGCTAATTGTATCATTCAAAATCATGTGGCATATTTGTCATACAGACTATCATAACTCACTCTTTTTTATCCTTTATACATACTTCTATCTTTAGTGTGAAGAATCCATTTGAAATCACTTTGCAAATAAGAGAAAGGATAGAAATAAAATAGTCCTGATCAGCAGAGTAGAGAAGACACCTAATTTATCAAGTGCCATTTTGGGAAATGAAAACTGAGATTAATAACTAAAATGGCTGTAATAAACTATGAAACAAATAAGGGAGGAAAATTTTGTTATAATTTATCAATTTTATTTTCAAGGTAGGTGGAATGTAAAATCAGACTTTATAGGTGTATTATATAAATATATATAAATACTATTATATAAATACTCAACAGAAAACTTGATACTTTTTGAAATCATGTAATAAACTCCAAAGTATGCAATTAAGTAGCAAGTATTAGAAATACTCTGATAAAAACACAGAAACATAATTAATCTTTTTCCAATTATATGATAGAATTATATGATCAAAAATGTCAACCTGAGACACAGAGTGGTTTTCTTTCTGATGAAGACAGAGTTATTCAATTAGGAATTTTCTGACTATGACAAACTAGGGGATTTTAGCATTTAAATTTTATATATGTTACTTAATGCAACATTTCCTTTCTCTCCTTTAATGTTGAAGAGACAATGATTTGAATACATTTATTGAACAAATAAATCCTTCTTTCACTTTGGTTTGTCTTGAAATATATCAATTATTTTTAAAAGGTCCTTTGAAAAAAAGCAACTAATTGAATTGTACAAATCAACTAATTACATTTGTAATCATGAGAAATTTGGCAAAGAAATATTAATCCATATTATAGTTCACCATTTATATAGCCATTCTTATGTCCACAATAATGTTTATTTTAATTTTTTGTAGGTATTTGCAAGGCAAATGGGGTTAAGTGGCTTGCCCAAGTCCACACAGCTAGGTAATTATTAAGTGTCTGAGACCAGATTTGAACCCAGGTACTCCTGACTCCAAGGTCGGTGCTTTATCCACTGCACCACCTAGCTGCCCCTGTCCACAATATTCATCATCATCATCATCATCATCATCATCATCATCATCATCATCATCAATACAAACACCACCAACATCATTTAGTCAACATAATATTGTTAACTGAAAATTATACCTTAGGCATTGTACTAAACATTGAGGGTTAAAGAATATGAAGATCAAATTCCTGTTAAGAAGAACTTTACAATATATTGTGGAAGGACAACAAAATAAAAAAAAGAAAAAAACGGTAGGGAATGAGAGATAAAGAAAGAAAAAGACGTTACCCATGCTATGGGCATGATGGCATTCATTCCAAAAGAGTGAATCAGGCAGAGTAGGAAATAAAAAAGTTGTTTGGCCTGAAAACACTCTTTAAATGGAAGATTTGAGATGAGTTCTTTCCTTTGCCTTCTGAACCTCAATACAGAAAAGTATAGGGTTCTAAGTATATGGACAAACTATGAATTCAGTGCAATATACAGGATGATAGATATTATGATGATTTTTTTTTTGAGAGGATGATGGAGTTCAGAAACAAGACATGGAGCCAGTGAGAAAAGAATGGTTATATTAGACCAGATCATTTTATATACATTATTTTACAATGAATTCTTTTTTTTTAGGTTTTTGCAAGGCAAATGGGGTTAAGTGGCTTGCCCAAGGCCACACAGCTAGGTAATTATTAAGTGTCTGAGACCGGATTTGAAGCCAGGTACTCCTGACTCCAAGGCCGGTGCTTTATCCACTACTCCACCTAGCTGTCCCACAATGAATTCTTATTCAGCATGTTTATTCCTACATGTAAAGTTTTCAAGAATAAATGAACAACAACATCAAAAATCACCACAGTCATGCCAGAGAGTTGGAGACAAGTAGGGATTAGGTTTTATCTCAAGTGATAATTGCTTTTGGAGCATACCTTTTGAAAAAGTAAAGTAAGTTATTGGCAATAATCCTGTCACCACTAAAAAAATATTGTACTTCATGAAACAAGACAAATAGCAGAGTTGTGACATGTGGATTTAAAGTGATAAGGAAAACATAGATAGCTTTGACAAGTTAGTTGATAAAATAATTCTTCTATGGTGCTTGCATTTACTGAGGGTATGATTCCTTCTCACATTGTCTTGCACCATCTCCAAAGCTCCTGTCCTTCTCAAGTTCTTTCATCTCTTCTGCCATTTGCTTTATACCCTAAATATTCTCTTACTTAACCTCCATCCTGCCTTCTGGAAATTAAAAGTCAGATGTGCCAAAGGAACAGGTTCCAGATATTTTTAATAGCTTGCTTCCCTCTCCTGTGATATGATTTCCTTCAAATTTTAAAGACTGTCAATGCCCATTCTTCCCTCTCAACTGAATTTGCTTCATGGATCAGATTTACTACTTATTTCTCTAAGAGGAAAGAAAAAAAAAAGACTGTAAAATGGAACATTGTGTTGGACAGACATTATTTAGACATTAAATTACAGTTCATAAATGTCCAACTCCTAGGAGCATAACCTGGTAATATAGAAAAGAATGTTAAAAATTTAATTACTATCGTTACTATTTCTTAGACCCTTTGTTCTTTTTTTAAAATTATGGTCTATATTTCAAGCTTTATAATTATTGAACTCTCACATTCATAGGAATAACACATTTTCAAAATTTAGCATGGATACTTAAAGAAATAAAGGTAGCCTTGTCTCCCTATTGCTGTTTATGTATCTCTTAGTTTTATCTGAAAAAATATGACATTTAAATTATACACACAAAAATTTACATGAATACTATAGAATACTATTGTTCAATAAGAAACCATGAATGGGTAAAGTCTAGAGAAGCATGGAATGAATTGTAGTAACTAATCCTAAGTGAAGGGAGCTGAACCAAGAGATCAATGTACACATTAGCCACAGCATTTTGAGATGAATAGCGTTGATGGAAACAGCTCCTTTCTGCAGTTCAAACAGCTAGGACAATTGTATTAGATCAACCATGGACAATGTTTACACATCAAGAGGAAGAAAAACAAAACAAAGCACACACAGAAAACAAAACCCTACTTTTAAAAATCTGATGAACATTTTGTAAAAATCATCTCTTATGTATTGCTTTCCCTTAATTCTAATTCCTCATACCAAAAATAACTAAATTATAAACGTTTATCAAAAATATGAATGGAGAAGGCTAACCTGACGATTTGTGGCTGAGGGGAGGGGCTCAAGAAGGAAAGGTGGAAGGAAATTTTGTAATTTAAAAATATACATATGCACATGGTGAAAATAAAAAAATGCATAAAATTACACACACACAATAATAAAATAATAACAAATATATGTATATATATATATCAGTATCTATAGCTACATGGCTATATATAGCTTTGAGATGTTTTCCCTTTCTAGGATGCATAGAAACTCATTTTCTTATAGACTTAGATAATTATGAATAAAAAATAAATTATTTGAAGGATTCTCATATATTTACTCTTGTTTATTATTCATTTCTTCAATAAATCAACCAAAAAACCACATTAGAGAAACATGAACCACATTAGAAGTTATCCAGAAGAGTCACAAAGGGTCAAGACCCTCACCAAAATTTCTTCTGGAAAAAATAATTTTCTTGTTCCTGTAAGAGATGAAAGGATATGATTTCAAATCTTTATTAGCATAAAAATTAAAACTTTGAAGGAGGGTTCATAAAATATTAAGCTCATAATTATCATCAGGGACTACAATAAGACTCGGAGAGAGAGAAAATGAAATCTTATCTACATTTCACACTTAAGTAAAAATTTCAAATGTCTGTTAATTTTTATTTTTAATTTTTAATCCAATTCTAACCTGTGAGGCCAACTTAAAAACAATAAAAATATATTTGGTAAGAAATCTAAATAAATATGATGAAGGAAGAGCTGGAAAAATCACTAAAAACAAACTAGATGATTTTGATTACATTGAATTAAAAGGCTTTTGCACAGCCAAAACCACTGTAACCAAGATCAAAAAAATGTAGTGAACTGGGAAACAATCTTTACAAGTATTTCTGAGAAAGGACTCATTTCAAAAGTATACAGAGAAATGAGTTAATTTTTTTTAAAAAATACATTCCCAAATTGATAAATGGTCAAAGGATATGCAAAGGCAATTTACAGATGAAGAGATGAAAGCAATCCATAGTCATATGAAAAATAGTTCTAAATCATTACTTATCAGAGAAATGCAAATTAAAGCATCTCTGAGGTACAGCCTCATACCTCTCAGACTGGTCAATGTGACCAGGGTTGTGGGAAATCTGGGACACAAATACATTGTTGGTAGACTTGTGAACTCATCCAAACGTTCTGAAAAACAGTCTAGGACTATGCCCAAAGGGCAACAAAAATATGCATACCCTATGACCCAGCAATATCACTACTGAGTCAGCTCTGTTTGTGGTGCCAAAGAATTGGAAATCCAGTAAATGTCCTTTACTTAAGTAATAGTTTAACAAATTATGGTATATTTATGTCATGGAACACTATTGTTCTTTTAAGAACCAGGAGGGATGGGAATTCAGGGAAGTATGGAGGGATTTGCATCAACTGATTCTGAGTGAGATGAGCAGAACCAGAAAAAAAATTGTATATCCTCACAGCAACATGGGGGTGATGATCAATCTTGATGGGCTTGCTCATTCCATCAGTGCAACAAGCAGGGACAATAAGGGACTAAATGCGATGGAGAATACCATTTGTATCCAGAGAAAGAATTGTGGAGTTTGAACAAAGCCCAAGGACTATTACCTTTAATTTAGGGGAAAGAACTTATTGTCGAATCTTGCTATCTCTTATACTTTATGTTTCTTCCTTAAGGATATGATTTCTTTCTCATCACATTAAATTTGGATCAATGTATATCATGGAAACAATGTAAAAATGGGCAAATTGCCTTCTGTGGGGGGTAGGGTAGGGAAGTAAGATTAGGGAAAGTTGTAAACCTCAAAATAAGTAAAATCTTAAAAAAAGAAATCAAAAGAAAGATGCTTTTAAGATTTGTAAAATTTATAAACTATTAATTTGTTTGATTTTTAGGAGGCAAAGGAAAATTAAATTGCTCAGCTAAAAAGTGAGATTATAGAAGAAAGTGAAATTATGAGAATAAAAAAGGTTGGAGTACATATATTTTTTACCTAATTTAAGAATTCACATGGACTTTGAAATTATAAAATAATTTAAAAGAGACAAAAGAAATAAATTTATATATTCAACAAATATTTCAATTTTTTAAAAATAATTTTATAATTTCATCCTGTATATGACACTGTAGATAGGTATATTTCTGTATAATAGCATTATGCATCATATTATATATTTATAATTTGTAAATATTGCTGTTTTGCTAATTAAAACTTTTAAATTTTATTATAGTACCATAAAGTGGATTTAATAAATTACACATGAAATATATACATCAGTTTTTTTATTCTAAATCTTCCTTTTCAGATCATGATGTAATAAATGTTTTAATGAAGCACTATTTAAACACAGACTGAAAAATAATTGGAAAATAAATAACCTAATCTTATAGAATGAATTTCTTAAAGAGCAACATAGAATCAATAAATATTTTCATTAAAGCAAATGATACTAATGAAAGAACATAAAAATGTGTGCAATGCAGCAAAAGCACTAATCAAAAATGTATATTTTAAATGATCACATCAATAAATGAGTTATTTTTCTTAATCATATATCAATGAATTTGATAACTTAGTAAAATAAATAATACTTACAAAAATAAAAATTGTCTAGAGAAATAGAAGGAAAAACAAAATACTTAAATGTATCTATTTCTTAAAAGTATATTGAATGGCCACAAAAGAGACTTTTAAGAAAACAAAAATCAGAATCATATGAATTTATAGCTGATATCTACCAAACATTAAAATAAATTAATTCTAGTTCTATATGCAACGGAGTTCTTCCAAAATACTTCTATGAAACATATACTTTGCTTATACCTAAACCAAGAAGAGCAAAAAAAAAGAAAATTATAAAGCAAATTTTCAGTAAATATTGATGCATGAATCCTAAATAAAATACTAGCTATGATGCTGCAATAAAATATCACAAGGAAAATCCATTGTGATCAAGTGGAATTTTTACCAGCAATGAAGAGATGGTTCATTAGTAACATAATTAATTTTGTCAGAACTGAATATATAAAAAAAAATCATATGAAAAGATAAAGAAAAAATCTTTCACAAAATGCAGCACTTATATCTATTAGAAACACTTGAAAACATAGGCATAAATTGCTTTTTGCTTCCCTAAAATGATAAAAAGCATCAGCAAACCAAAGCAAGCATTACCTTGAAGTGTTCTCAATGGTTCAGAAGTGAAACAATGATGCCCATTAACACCAATTTTATTCAAAATTTTACTAGAATGGATAGGGATGGCAAAAAGCAAAACTATTAGTTGAAGGAAGAAAAACAGGAAATGAAGTTAAAAAATAGCTCTTTTAACACATGATCAGATGATATACTTGTCAAATCCTATAGATTCAAGTAAAAAGTTAGTTGAAATAATTCATATTTTTATCAAAATAACAATATATACAATAAACCCACATAAATGATCAGCATTTCTATATATGAATGAAAACACTGCAGAAAGATATATTAACAGAGAGTCTATTTAAAATATCGGTAAATAATATAAAATGTCTGGTAGTATAAATGCCAAAGCAAAACAAGAAAATATGTGAATATATTTATAAAATAATTTTATTCAAATTATGTCAGATTTAAATAATTAAAGAAATAATTGTTCATAATTAGGATGAGCCAATATATAAAAATGACAATTCTGTCTAAATTACTCTAAATATTCTATGCCATCCCAATTAACTGATCAAAAATTATTTTGATCTAGAAATAATAATAAAATATATATGGAAGTATATAGAACATTTGGAAGAAACAATGTAAAGGAAATAAGTTTAACTCAGTTCCATTTCTTACTCTTCTTATAAGGCAACAATTATCAAAATTATCTGGGAAAACTTAAGAAATAGAACAGCGAGATAAGTGAAATAGTGGTAAATGATTATAGTTACCTTGCTTTTGAAAAATGTAAATATTCACGTTTTGGGGATAAAATTCACTATTTGGTAAAAATGGTTGGGGAAACCAGGCAGAAACTGTGTCTAGAACAACAACCTGCATCATTTTCCCAAGGTAAATTTGGAATGGATATATAACCTGGATATAAAATGAGACATTGTAAGAAAATTAAAGAATGTGGAACATATTGCCTATGAGATTCATAGACTGGAGAGGAATTATGAATAAATAAAAGAGAGAACATTGTGAGATGTAAAATGGATAGTTTTATTTCATTACATTAAAATATTTTTTGCAAAAATGCAGCAAAGATTAAAAGGAAAGATTACAATTAAGGGGAAATTATAGACAGTTTCTCAGATAAAAAGTTTAATACCTCAAAAATACAGACAACTTAGTCAAATTTGTAAGACTCAGTCTTTTTTCCAGTGATACATTGTAAAATGATATGAACAGGCAGTATTTGAAGGATGAAATTAAAACTATACTTACTTATTTTAAAAATTTCCAAATTATTATTTAATAGACAAAGAAAAATTAAAACAACTTTGAAATATTGTCTCATACTCATGAAACTTATGATAGCAACTAGAAGGGTAAATGACAAGTGTTGGGAGGAATATGGAAAAAAAAAACAGTATACTAAAACACTGTTGGAAGAATTGTGAACTGATCCTACCTTTTTGGAAAGCAAGCTGGAATCATATGCAAAGGATGTTAGAGCTTTATAAATCCTTTATTTAACAAATTTATGAGTTTTCTTTCCCAAGGTGATCACACAAAAAAGGAAAATAGTTTATATGTTCTAAAGTAATTATAGCAGTCTTTTTTTGTGATGTCAAAGACCTGGACTTTGAGGGGATGACCATCAATTATAGAAAAGCTGAATAAGTTGTGGCATACAAGTGTTGTTCTGTAACAGCTTTTCTGTTAGAAAAACAAAGACATAAAAATAGTGAAATGAGTTGAACTAAAAAATATTATTAAAAGGTGACAACAATATGCTTGAAAGTTAACTTTAAATGATTTAGTTATTTTTATATGAATATTCAAATGAACTACAAAAGACCTATGAAAGAAGGAGCTATCCACCTCCAGAAATAATATCAATAAATAAATAGAGAAATAAATAGATGAGTAAACCTAAAACAAATACATCAATGAATAATTACATATGTTCGAAGACTCTATTGTGAGCAGGGGATAAGAAAGCTGATCTATACCAATTCCAACTTTCATTACACTTGGAAAATAGCATATATGTATGATACACTTTGAAGTTTAATCTGCATTACATTTTCTTCTCAAGTCTAAACAATCAATAAAACAATGATACAAAACATGCAGAATTTCCTAATTTCTAAAGTGTAAATGCTCACTAGAAAAATTTATCAATCAGCTCTCAATAATCACTCCAAGTTTCATTAAAACATCAATTGAAAGAAGGCTTATTGTTTTTTAAATTTATTGTTATTAAAGATGTTATTTTACAGTTTTCCTCCCAATCATACTTCCCTCCTCTCACCCTCCCCTCACAGAAAGCAATCTGTCAGTCTTTACTTTGTTTCCATGTTGTACCTTGATCCAAACTGGGTGCGATGAGAGAGAAATCATATCCTTAAAGAAGAGACAAGAAGTCAAAGAGGTAACCAGATCAGACAATAAGATATCCGTTTTTTTTTCAAAATTAAAGGGAATAGTCCTTCAACTTTGTTCAAAATCCACATCTCCTTATCTGGATACAGAAGTCACTCTCCTTTGCAACAGCCCAAATTGTTTCTGATTGTTGCACTGATGGAATGGGCGAGTCCTTCCAGGTTGATCATGACTCCCATGTGGCTGTTAGGGTATACAGTGTTTTTCTGATTCTGCTCATCTCACTCAGCATCAGTTCATGCAAATACCTCCAGGCTTCCCTGAAATCCCGTCCCTCCTGGTTTCTAATAGAAAACTAGAGTTCCATGACATACACATACCACAGTTTGCTAAGCCATTGCCCAAATGAAGGA
The DNA here is from genome assembly GCF_037893015.1 of Macrotis lagotis. NCBI lineage: Eukaryota > Metazoa > Chordata > Mammalia > Peramelemorphia > Peramelidae > Macrotis > Macrotis lagotis. Next base: position 660,404,027 of record NC_133658.1, read on the forward strand.
CATTTACTTGATTTCCAATTCTTTGCCACCACAAATAGGGCTGCTATAAATATTTTTGTATGAGTGATGTTTTTACTCTTTTTCATCATCTCTTCAGGATATAGACCCAGTAGTGGTATTGCTGAGTAAAAGGGTATGCCCATTTTTGTTCCCCTTTGGGTGTAGTTCCAAACAGCTCTCCAGAAGAGTTGGATGAGTTCACAGCTCCACCAACAGCTTAATAGTGTCCCAGATTTCCCACAACCCTTCCAACAATGATTATTATTCTTCCTGGTCATATTGGCCAATCTGAGAGGTGTGAAGTGGTTCATCAGAGAAGCATTAATTTGCATTTCTCTAATAATTAATGATTTATAGCATTTTTAATATGGCTATGGATTGCTTTGATCTTCTCCTCTGTAAATTGCCTTTGCATATCCTTTAACCATTTGTCAATGGGATAATGGCTTTTTGTTTTAAAAATATGATTCAGTTCTCTGTATATATATTAGAAATGAGTCCTTTGTCAGAATCATTATTTGTAAATACTGTTTCCCAATTTACTACATTTCTTTACATCTTGGATACAGTGGTTTTATCTGTGCAAAAGCTTTTTAATTTAATGTTATTGAAATCATCTAATTGGTTTTTGGTGATGTACTCCTACTCTTCCTTAGTCAAATACTGTTCCCCTTTCCATAGCTCTGACAGGTACACTAGTCCTTAACCTTCTAATTTGCTTGTAGTATTGTTTTTTATGTCTAAGTCCTGTAAACATTTGGATCTTATCTTGGTAAAGGGTGTTAGATGTTGGTCTAAGTTTCTTCCATACTAACTTCCAATTATACCAGTAGTTTTTATCAAGGAGTGAGATTTTATCCCAATAGCTGGACTCTTTGGGTTTATCAAACAGCAGCTTACTATAATCATATTCTGCTTTTACACCTAGTCTATTCCACTAGTCCACCACTCTATTTCTTAGCCAATACCAAACAGTTTTGATGACTAATGCTTTATAATATAATTTTAGATCATGTAGGGCTAAGCTACCTTCTTTTGTACTTTTTTCATTAAGCTCCTGGAAATTCTTGACTTTTTATTTCTCCATATGAATTTACTTACAATTTTTTCTAACTCAATAATGTAATTATTTGGAATTTTGATTGGTAGGTCACTAAACAAATAGTTTAGTTTTGGTAGAATTGTCCTTTTTATTATATTAGTTCTACATATCCATGAGCAGTTGATATTTGCCCAGTTATTTAAATCTGATTTAATTTGTGTAAGAAGTGTTTTATAAGTGTTTTCAAAAAGTTTCTGAGTCTGTCTTGGCAAATGGACTCCCAAGTATTTTATGTTCTCTGATGTTACTTTGAGTGGGATTTCTCTTTCTATCTCTTCCTGCTGTATCTAGCTAGACATATATAGAAAAGATGAGGATTTATGAGGGTTTTTTTTTATAATCTGCAACTTTGCTAAAATTGCTAATTGTTTCCAATAGGTTTCTAGATAATTTCCCAGTATTCTCTAGGTAGACCATCATGTCATCTACAAAGAGTGAGAGTTTTGTCTCTTCCTTCACATTTCTAATTCCTTCAATTTCTTTTTCTTCTCTAATTACTGAAGCCAACATTTCTAATACAATATTGAATCGTAGTGGTTATAATGGGCACCCTTGTTTCACCCCTGATCTTATTGGAAATGACTAGCCTCTCCCCATTGAATTTAATGATCATTGATGGTTTCAGATAAATGCTGCTAACTATTCTAAGGAACAGTCCATTTATGCCTACACTCTAGTGTTTTTAGTAGGAATTGATGCTGTATTTTGTCAAAAGATTTCCAGCATCCATTGATATGATCATATGTTTTTTGATAGGTTTGTTGTCGATATAAGTGAGTATACTAACAGTTTTCCTAACATTGAACCAATCCTGCATTCCTGGAATGAAGCCTAATTGATCATATGGTATTATCCTAGTGATAACTGGTTGTAATGGTTTTGCTAAGATTTTATTTAGAATTTTTGCATCTATATTCTTCAGGAAGACAAGTCTATAATTTTCTTTCTCTGTTTTAACTCTTCCTGGTTTAGGTAACAGCACCCTATTAGTTTCATAGAAAAAGATAGGCAGAGTTCCATCTTTCCCTATTTTCCCAGAGTTTATATAGAATTGGAACCAATTCTTCCTTAAAAGTTTGGAAGAATTTGATTGTGAATCCAGCAGACCCTGGAGATTTTTTCCTTAGGGAGATCAATAATAGTTTGTTCAATTTCTTTTTCTGAAATACGGTAGTTTAGGTATTTAATCTCCTCTTCATTTAACCTGGGCCACTTATATTTTTGTAAATATTCATCCATTTCACTTAGATTATCAAATTTATTGGTTTAGAGTTGGGCAAAATAATTTTGAATTATAACTTTAATTTCCTCCTCATTGGTGGTGAGTTCATCTTTTTCATTTATGATACTAGCAATTTGGTTTTCTTCTCTTTTTAATCAAATTGACCAGAGATTTATCAATTTTATTGATTTTTTCATAATACCAAATTTTGGGTTTGTTTATTAATTCAATAGATTTTTTTGCTTTTGATTTTATTAATTTCTCCTTTAATTTCTAGAATTTCTAATTTGGTATTTAATTGGGCATTTTTGATTTGTTCTTTCTCTGATTTTTTTAGTTTCATGTTTAGTTCATTTATTTCCCCTTTCTCCAATTTATTCATGTAAGCATTCAAAGCTGTAATATATCCCCTGAGAGTCACTTCGAATGAAGCCCATAGGTTTTGGTATGTTGTTTCAATATTATAATTATCTAGGACAAGATGGTTAATTCTTTCTATAATTTTTTTTTTGTTTTACTCATTTTTTAAAATGAGGTTATTCAGTTTCCAATTTGTTCTGGGTCTATATCTCCTTGGCCCAATATTGCATATGACTTTTATTTGATTGTCATCTGAGAAAGATGCATTCGCTATTTCTGCCTTTCTGCAGTTGATCATTAGGTTTTTATGTCCTAGTACATGGTCAATTTTTGTATAAGTTCCTTGTACTGTGGACAAAATGTATACCAATATCATTTTCTCTCCCCATTCACAAAAGTGTTGGATGAGTTCACAGCTCCACCAACAGTGTAATAGTGTCCCAGATTTCCCACATCCCTTCCAACAATGATCATTACCCTTCCTCGCTCATACTGGCCAATCTGAGAGGTGTGAGGTAGTACCCCAGAGAAGCTTTAATTTGCATTTCTCTAATAATTAATGATTTAGAGCATTTTTTCATATGGCTATGGATTACTTTGATCTCCTCATCTGTAAATTGCCTTTGCATATCCTTTGACCATTTGTCAATTGGGGAATAGCTTTTTGTTTTAAAAATATGATTCAGTTCTCTTTATATTTTAGAAATGAGTCCTTTGTCAGAATCATTAATTGTAAACATTGTTTCCTAATTTACTACATTTCTTTTGATCTTGGTTACATTGGTTTTATCTGTGCAAAAGCTTTTTAATTTAATGTAATTGAAATCATCTAATTGGTTTTTGGTGATGTTCTCCAACTATTCCTTAGTCATAAACTTTTCCCCTTTTTATATCGGAAAGGTAGACTACTCCTTCATCTTCTAATTTGATTATAGTATTTTTTTATGTCTATGTCCTGTAACCACTTGGATCTTATCTTGGTAAAGGGTGTGAGGTGTTGGTCTAATCTAAACTTCCATACTAACTTCCAATTATCCCAGCAATTTTTATCAAAGAATGAGTTTTTATCCCAATGGCTGGACTCTTTGGGTTTATCAAATGGCAGATTAAGATAATCATCTCCTAGTTTTATACTTCGTCTCTTCCACTGGTCCACCACTCTATTTCTTAGCCAATACCAAACAGTTTTGATGACTGATGCTTTATAATATAATTTTAGATCGGGTAGAGCTAAGCCACCTTCTTTTGCAGTTTTTTTCTTTAAGCTCCTGGTGATTCTTGACATTTTATTTCTCCATATGAATTTACTTACAATTTTTTATAACTTGTTAAAGTAACTTCTTTGGAATTTTGATTGGTAGGGCACTAAACAGATAGTTTAGTTTTGGTGGAATTGTCATTTTTATTATATTAGCTCTACCTATACATGAGCAGCTGATATTGCCCCAGTTGTTTAAATCTGATTTAATTTGTGTGAGAGGTGTTTTATAATTGTTTCCAAAAAGATTCTGAGTCTGTCTTGGCAAATAGACTCCCAAATATTTTATATTGTCTGAGGTTACTTTAAATGGGATTTCTCTTTCTAGCTCTTCCTGCTGTTTCTTGATAGACATATATTGAAAAGTTGAGGATTTATGAGGGTTTATTTTATAACCTGCAACTTTTCTAAAATTGCTAATTGTTTCCAGTAGTTTTTTAGATAATTTTGTGGAATTCTCTAGGTAGACCATCATGGCATCTGCAAACAGTGAGAGTTTTATTTCTTCCATCTCCATTCTAATTTCTTTAATTTATTTTCTTCTCTAATTTCTGATGCTAATATTACTAATACAATATTGAATAGTAGTGGTGATAATGGTCACCCTTGTTTCACCCCTGATCTTATTGGGAATGCCTCTAATCTCTCCTCATTGAATATAATGCTTGCTGACAGTTTCAGATAGATACTGCTAATTATTTTAAGGAACAGTCCAGTTATTCCTACACTCTCTAGTGTTTTAAATAGGAATGGATGCTGTTTTGTAAAAAGCTTTTTACAAAACAGCATCTATTGATATGATCATATGATTTCTCATAGGTTTGTTGTTGATATAATTGAGTAAACTAAGAGTTTTCCTAATATTGAACAAATCCTGCATTCCTGGAATAAATCCTACTTGATCATAATGTATTATCCTACTGATGACTTGTTGTAATTGTTTTGCTAAGATTTTATTTAGGATTTTTCATCTATATTCATCAGGAAAATAGGTCTATAATTTTCTTTCTCTGTTTTAACTCTTTCTGCTTTAGGTAACAGTACAATAGTAGTTTCATAGAAAGAGTTAGGCAGAGTTACATCTTTCCCCATTTTATATATATATAGGATTGGAACCAATTGTTCCTTAAATGTTTGGTAGAATTCACTTGTGAATCCATCAGGTCCTGGAGATTTTTGGTGGGGAGTTCAATAATGGCTTGTTCGATTTCTTTTTCTGAAATAGGGTTGTTTAGGTATTTAACCTCTTCTTCATTTAACATAGGCAACTTATATTTTTGTAAATATTCATCCATTTCACTTAGATTATCAGATTTATTGGTATAGAGTTGGGCAAAATAATTTTGAATTATTACTTTAATTTTCTCCTCAATGGTGGTGAGTTCACCTTTTTCATTTACGATACTAGCAACTTGATTTTCTTCTTTCTTTTTTTTAATCAAATTGACCAGATTTTTATCAGTTTTATTGGCTTTTTGATAATACCAACTTTTGGTTTTATTTATTAATTCAATAGGTTTTTTTTGCTTTAAATTTTATTAATTTCTCCTTTAATTTTAAGAATTTCTAATTTGGTATTTAATTGGGGATTTTTGATTTGTTCTTTCTATAAGTTTTTTAGTTGCATGTTTAGTTCATTGATTTCCTCTTTCTCCATTTTATTCATATAAGCATGTAGAGCTATAATATATCCCCTTAAAGTCATTTTGAATGAATCCCATAGGTTTTAGTATGTTGTTTCATTATAATCATTATCTAGGATAAAATGGTTAATTCTTTCTATAATTTGTTTTTTGGTCCACTCATTTTTTATAAATGAGGTTATTCAGTTTCCAATTTGTTCTGCATCTATATCTCCTTGGCCCAATATTGCATATCACTTTTATTGCATTGTGATCTGAGAAAGATGTATTCACTATTTCTGCCTTTCTGCAGTTGATCATTAGGTTTTTATGTCCTAGTACATGGTCAATTGTTGTAGAAGTTCCATGTACTGCAGAGAAAACGGCATATTCTTTTCTATCCCCATTCAGTTTCCTCCATAAGTCTACCATATCTACTTTTTCTAACAATCTAGTTACCTCCCTAATTTCGTTCTTGTTTGTTTTATGATTCGATTTATCTAGATCTGATAGTGGGAGGTTAAGTTCTCCCACTAGTAGAGTTTTGCTGTCTATGTCTTCCTGCTGTTCTTTCAGCTTTTCCTCTAAGAATTTGGGTGCTCTCCCACTGGGTGCATATATATTCAATATTGAAATGACTTTATTGTTTTTGGTAACTTTTAGGAGGATAAAGTTTCCTTCCTTATCTCTTTTAATGCAATCTATTTTTGCTGCTGCTTTGTCTGAGTTAAGGATTGCTACCCCTGCTTTTTTTTTTACTTCAGCTGAAGCAAAATATATTTTGCTCCAACCTTTTACCTTTACTCTATATGTATCTCTCTGCTTCAAATGAGTTTCTTGAAAGCAGCATATTGTAGGATTCTGGTTTTTAATCCACTCTGCTATTTGCTTATGTTTTAAGGGAGAGTTTATGCCATTCACATTCAAGGTTATGATTACTAATTCTTTATTGCCCTCCATGCTATCTTCCTTCTGTTTTTATTTTTCCCCCTTTCCCCCTTTTATCCATATTCCCCAGTCTTTTGTTTCTGAATACCACCCCCTTCAGTGTGTTTGCCCTCCTATATCACACCCTCCCCTTTCTTTCCCCTTTCCCTTTTTCCCTTTTCCCTTCCCTTCCTTTTGTTATTTCCCCTTATTTCCCTCACTCCCCTTCCCTTTCTTTGCCTCCCTCCCCTTTTCCCCTTTTCATATTTGAAATATTAGATATTTTATAAGTTAACTGAGTATGTGTAGGTTTACTTTAAGCCAAGTCTGATAAGAAGAAGATTCAGGTATTTCTCCTCTGCTCCCTTCTTCCCCATTATTACCATAGGTTTTTTGTACCTCTTAGTGTAATGAGATTTACCCCATTCAATCCCCGCTCTCCTCCAGTCTCTTTCCTTTCCCCTTTTTTTAGGGAGGTAGTGGTTTTTATAGATCATTCAATCTAAGTCATAGAAAATTCTGTGTGTCTGTCCCTTCTAGTTCAGTATATTCTACTGAATAGAGTCACAATTCCTGAGAGTTAGTAGAGTCTTTCTCCCAAGGGGGGTTAAAGCCAGTTACATCCCATTAGATAGTAGTCTCATGGATAGGTCATGAATGTCCACCATTTCTGGCTAGGTGTATTCTCTCTTTTAGAGTTACATTTCTCAAGATTTATGAGAATCTTTTTCACACCCCATGCAGGGATATAGCCAGTTTCAAGTTACTGGATTGCATTGTTTTTCCCTTTTACTGCCCCCCCCTTTATTTTTTACCTTTTCATGTGTCTCTTGAACCTCCTATTTGATGTCCAAATTTTCTGTTTAGCTCTGGCCTTTGCATCAGAAATTTTTGGAATTCTTCCATTTTGTTAAATGTCCATTTTTTTTCCCTTGAAGAGAAGGCTCACCTTTGCAGGAAAGTAGATTCTTGTCTGTATTCCATGCTCCCATGCTCTTTTAAATATCTTGTTCCAGGCCCTTTGATCCCTTGAAGTTAATGCAACCAGGTCCTGTGTGGTCCTTACTGTATATCCTTGATATTTCAATTGTTTCTTTCTGGCTGCTTGCAGGATTTTCTCTTTTATCTGTTAGTTCTGGAGTTTGGCCACAACCTTCCTTGGTGTTTTCATTTTAGGATCTTTTTCTGGTGGAAATTGATGTACAGTTTCAATAATTACTTTGCCCTCTGATTCCATGATATCAGGTCAGTTTTCCATCACTAGATCCTGTAATATTAAGTCCAGGCTTTTTTTTTTTTCTCTTCAATGTTTTCAAGAAGTCCTATAATTCTCAGGTTGCCCTTCCTCGATCTGTTCTTGAGGTCAGTGGTTTTGATGATGAGATATGTTACATTTGTTTCTATTTTTTCTGTTTTTTTGATTTTGTTTAACTGACTCTTGCTGTCCCATGGAGTCATTAGATGCTGTAGACTCCATTCTTTTTTTGGGGGGAGGAGTTTTCTTCATTACCCTTTTGCAACTCTTTTCCAATTGGTCAATTCTACTTTTGAAAGAGCTTTCCATTTGACCAATTGAGCTTTTGAGAGAATTAATTTCTTTTTTGCATTTGCTCATTTGAGGTTCTGAGAGAATTATTCTCATTTTGTATTGGTCCAATTGATCTGATAGATTTATTTTCCTTTTGTGTTTGTCCAATTGTACTTTTTAAGGCTTTGTTTTCTTGTTGCAAGGTATTAATTGTCTCTCTCAAATTTTTAAGCTCCTTCCTTATATCTTCAAGGAAGTCTTTCTGTGCTGGAGACCAGATTGTTTTCTCTTCGGAGGTTCCAGGTCTCTCTGAGTTGGGGTCTTTCCATTCCAGGAATTTTTCTATGGATCCACCTTTCTGCTGACCCTTCTTCATTATGGTAAGACCTTGAGTTGGTGGGGGGGGGCTGGTTCACCTGGGCTTGGGATGGCTAAAGGCTTTACTCACTGAGTGCAGTTTCTCTGGCTGGCAAGTAGGAGGTTCTGGTTGCTTTCTCTGGAGTGTCTGTGACCTTGGTTGCGAGGCCTTCTCCCTTTGTTTGAAGGAAGGAGTTGGAGCTATTGAATTCTTTTGCCTTCAATGAATGGTGGGCTTCACCCTGGACTGAGGTCATTCCTCAGCTGGGCTGGTTCTTCTGCTCACAACACCTGGGACTGAGGCAGTAGTAGTTTGTATTTGTTTGTTTGGGAAGAGGCTTCAGTGCAATGGAGGCATGGACTCAGAATTTCTCAGACTCGAGGAGCCCAAGGATGGTGTCTGCAGCTCTCCTGCCCCAGAACTCCCCCCCCCCCAGCCTGGTCCACATGATCCAGAGGGACAGCACCAACACCAGCACTTCTGCTTTCCCGTGGACCCAAGCCCCTTTTTGTCCAGCCCCACTGATGATCCAGCAGGTCCGGCTCTCTGGCCCTCAGACTCCCAGTTCCAATTCAGCTCTTAATCTGGCTGATCTGGGGCTAATCCTCCCTCTGAGCCCAGACTCACCCGCCTGAATTCGGCCAAAACTTCTGCAGGAGACAAATCCTGAGGTAGATGTTCTTTTCCGTGGATTTTCTTTCTGGATTTTGTGGGTCGGATTTCTTTTAAGAGGTTTGTTTCATGTGATAGATGGGGAAGAGATCAGGAGACTTTAGAACTGTGCCTGTCTTCTCTCTGCCATCTTGGCCAGAAATCTGAAACTAGCTTTTCTAATAAAATTGAATAATAGTAATGACATTTGGCTTCCTTGTTTCACCTCTGAACTTATTGGGAATGATTCTTGCCTATCCCTGTTGCATATAATGCTTGTTGATGGTATCTGATAGATACTGCTTATCATTCTCAGGAACAATCCATTTATTCCTATGCTCTTTTGTGTTTTTAGTAGGATTGGGTGCTGTATTTTGTCAAAAGCTTTTTCAGCATCTATTGATATAATCATATGATTTCTGATAGGTTTGTTATTGATATAATTAATTCTATTGTTTTCCTAATATTGAAACAACCCAGCATTCCTGGGATAAATCCGACTTGATCATAGTGTATTATCCTAATGATATATTGTTGTAATCATTTTGCTAAGAGTTTATTTAAGATTTTTACATCTATATTTATCAGGAAGATAGGTCTATAATTTTCTTTCTCCATTTTAACTCTTCCTGGTTTAGGTATCAACACCATAGTGGTGTCATGAAAAGATTTAGGCAGAGTTCCATCTTCACATTTTCCCCAAAGAGTTTATATAGAACTGGAAACAATTGTTCCTTAAATGAATGACAGAATTCACTTGTGAATCCATCTGACCCTGGAGACTTTTTCTTGTGGAGTTCAATAATGGCTTGTTGAATTTCTTTTTCAGAGATTGGGTTATTTAGGTTTTTAATTTACTCTTCATTTAATCTGGGCAACATATTTTTGTAGTTATTATTTTAGATCATCAAATTCATTGGCATAGAATTGGGCAAAATGATTCTGAATTATTACTTTAATTTCTTCCTCATTGGTGGTGAATTCACCTTCTTAATTTGCAATACTGGCAACTTGGTTTTCTTCATCCTTTTTATTAATCAAATTGACCAGAGTTTTATCATTTTTTTATCAAACAAGTTCTTCCTTTTTTTATTAGTTCAATAGTTTTCTTCCTTTAGATTTCATTAATTTCTCCTTTACTTTTTAAAATTTCTTATTTGGTACTTAATTGGGCATGTTTAATTTGTTCTTTCTCTAATTCTTTCAGTTGCATGTTTAGTTCACTGATTTCTTTTTTCTATAATTTATTCATGTAATTAAAGATATAATATTTCACCTGACTGCCAACTTGGGTATATTCCATATGTTTTGGTATCTTTTTTGTTGCTTTCATTATCTAGCATGAAATTATTAAATCTTTTATAACTTGATTTGTGATTCACTCATTCTTTGAAATGTGGTTATTTATTTTCTAATTAGTTTTGTGTCTTTATCTTGCTGGTCCATTATGATTTTTATTGCATTATGATCTGAAAAAAATTGTATTCACTCTTTCTGCCTTTCTGCAATTGGTCATTAGGTTTTTAGACCCTAGTACATGGTCAAGTTTTGTGTAAGTGCCATGTACTACAGAGAAATGTATTTTCTTTTGTATCCCCATTCAATTTCCTCCATAAGTCTATTATATCTAAGTTTTCTAGCAATCTATTTACCTCTTTAACTTCCTTGTTTATTTTATTATTAGATTTGTCCAAATCTAATAGCAGGAGGTTGAGGTCACTCACTACTAGAATTTTGCTGTCTATGTCTTCCTGTAGGTCTTTCAACTTCTCCTTTAAAACTTTAGCTGATATATACCATTGGGTGCATGCATATTAAGTACTGAATTTTCTATAACCTCTAGGGTACCTTTTAGGAGGATACCGTTTCCTTCCTTATCTCTTTTAAAGCTATCTAGTTTTGCAGCTGCTTTGTCTGAGTTAAGGAATGCAAACCCTATATTTTTTCACATCCACTGTAGCTAAATATATTTTGCTCCAACCTTTTGCTTTTATTCTATAAATGAGTTTCTTGTAAGCAGCATATTGTAGGATTCTAGTTTTTAATCCCCTCTGCTATTCACTTACATTTTAAGGGAGAGGTAATCCCATTCACATTCAAGGTTATAATTATTAACTCTTTATTGCCCTTCTTGCTATCTTCCCTCTGTTAGCATTTCCCCCCTTTTCCCCTTTATCCATATTCCCTATTATTTTGTTGCTGAATACTACCACCTTCAGTGTGTTTACCCTCCTATATCTACCCCTCTCTGCTCTTTCTTTCCCCTTTCCACTCTTCCCTTCCTCCTTCCTTTCCTTATGTTAGTCCCCTTTTTCACCCCCTTCCCATCCCCTTTCCCTCTTCCTCTTTTCCCCTTTTAATACTTGAAAGGTAAGATAAATTCCTGAACTTAATTGAATTTTTGTAACTTAAATTTAAGCCTAGTCTGATGAGAAGAAGATTCAGGTGGTTTTAACCTCCTCCTTTCTTCCCCTCTATTGCAATATGTCTTTTGTACCTCTTAATGTGATGTGATTTACCCTATTCAATCTCCTCCATTCCCCCTCATTTCCTTACTTCCCCCATTTAAGGAGGTATTGTTTTTAAATCTGAGTCCTAAAAAGTCTTGAATGTCCTAAAAGTATGGAGCTCAAGTCCCGCACCCCAGCTGGATGACTTCCAAGCATGCAGACCTCCTTTCTCTCTCCCCAAAGTCTCTGTGGCTAAAGTTGTGTAAGCCTCTGCAGCTGAGGTCACTGTTCCTTTAGCTTACCCCAGCTGTGGTCCTTGTGCCCTCCCTCTGTTCTCCTTTCCTGATTCATACATGGTCCTCTGAGACAGACTTTGTTGGTACATGTTCTTCTCCTAGCTTCTTTTTCTCGGTTTTGTCTACTGAGTTTCTTTTCAGATGTTTCTTTAATGTTATTTTTTGATATGACTCCAGGAGCACTTAACACAGTGTCTGGTCTTCTCTCCTCCATCTTGTCCAAAAGACCCCCAATAATTATTTTCAAAAGGCTATGACACAGATAGAAAAAAAATTTTCTTTATAAAATAAAAATATACGTATATGTACTCATCATCTGTAGGATCACTATGTGTATCAGTATGACAATTCCAGGAGCAGAAAGATTGCCTGGAATGTTATGAATGTCATGTTATGTTGTGATTTCTTATACTAAATCTGTATATTTTATGAACTTTTCTTTCCACATACTTATGGGTATTTGATTTGACAGTATCTACAAATATTCTTATTTAATGTATATAGTTCAATTTTATCCTTAGACAATTTGGAATAAACTTTTTTATTTTCCATTTTGCCTAATCCAAATAAAGTATATTTTTGTTGTAATTTCAATGATATTTTGAAATTTGTATTTGTTCTGGTTATTTGCTTTATATCAATTTACCAAAGATGCAGTCAGATGATATATAAATATGGCAACCCAATTTAATTTCTCTAGGGATTTGGTAGATATTCAATTTTTGCAGTACCTATGACATTGAATAATATTTGTTTGAATTCAATATTACCTTGAAAAATGTACATCAAATAAAAAGTTAAAAAATAATAAAGAAAAAGAAAAATACACATCAAACAATCAGTTCTTGTTCCAGAAGAATATCCCTTTAATGATTTTTGGCATGGGTGATCTAGTCTCACATTTCTACAGTCAGATTTTCAATTTCTTCAGACAATTTCACATTATATCCATTCATTCAACATTTTCTTGTTGATATATTATTATCTCAGTACATGTAGATATTGCCTATGAATTTTTTTCTCCACTAGGATTTAACTATGTAATTAGCTTCATCCAAAGATTAATCAGTTTGTAATTATTACTCCTTTTTGTAATTTACTCATTTTACTTCATTTTCATATATTTTGTTATGCCATTTGATTGATTATTGATATTTTCTTCTTTATTCTCATTTGAAATTTAAAATAATTCAAATAGAAACTATCTTGGGAATAGTTTAGCCGACTATTATACTTTTATGTTTTATGTCCAAGGGGCTATTAATAATTTGTCCAATTGTAATTATTATTAGTACTAATTTTAGTAGAGTTTCTGATGATGGTTTCCAGTATCTGAGTAATACATTCATTTATGATTTGTGATATCTATATTTGTTTTTCTATTGATTATGAATGTAAAATTAATCTAAATATCTATAAATTATTTTTTACTACATGACAATATAATCATTTCACAACAGATACAGCTATGTTACCATAAAACTTGATAGTGACCTATACCCTTTTCTCTTATCCTCTATCTTGAGGAATAGAGGAAAAAAATATGTTTTTACTTCGAAAAATCCCTCTATAAATCCCAAATTGTATTCTCAATTATTATAAACAAACACCTTAAAATATATAGGAGAGGTAGAGGAAAATATGATTTTAATTCTATTCTATAGTTTTTATTAAGTGTGCTTTTTAAGAATTTATTTTTATGTAATTATTCTTTTATCCAACTCCAGAATTCTAATTAGAATTCTTACACTGAGGGCAAATTTAGCTGAATGATCTAGTTAATGTTAACAATGAAAATTTTATAACCATGGAAAAACACATTTTGAGGAGTTGGGGAAGAATGATTTTTCACCTTTGAATTGTTTAGGTCATAGTGAAGTTAAGTGTTCAAAGAAGTATGTATGTACATATAGAGTAGGAAGCATTCAACACCAGTAACAACAATGTCCAGAAACAGTGATATCTACTGTAAAAAAAATTGTATTTTCTTAGTTGCAGAAAAGGTGGAGTTAATGTTTGAATGTTTGTATGCTACATAAAAGTTACGTTCTTGTAAAATAAATAGAAAAAGACATTTTTTGATATCAGGATAAAAAATTTATTAAATAAAAATACTTATTTTCAATATTCTTCAGAAAGCATGACAATGTTATAATTAACACTCTAGAAAAGTCTAATATTTTTATTCTTTAAATCAGTACCTTTTTCAGATTTCTACTTTATAATGGGAGAGCAATGGTAAACTTCTTCTAAATTTCTCTACCTTTTCCATCTTCCCAAATGTTAACACTTCATATCTAAAGCACTGTCTTTATGACCATTCACTCCATCTTCTTCAGTTCATGACAACTATTAAAGTAAACAGGAAATAATTGCATTATTGAAATGTAGTCAGAATTCACACTTATATGCATAAATTCATTGCAGAAAATAGTTCTGTACATAATTTTTATGATAAATAAATAGGTTATATTTTATTGTGCTTTTACAAAAATAAGTACAACTGTCATTTTCTTATTTTTTGCATAAAAACAACTTATTCATCAAAGTTCATTTAAGTAGCTACAAATTTCACCATGCATATGATTAATACATTAAGAAGCTCATCATCTATAGATAGACTGAAGATTATTTTCAGTACAAGTTCATGGCCCTAACAAGGTCCTATAAACAACAAAAAATTGCTTTAGATAGGATGAATTGTTTGATCTTTGTTAAATCCTAATATGTGATTAGGGTTACTTCAAGGTTAACTACATTCAAGAGTTAAAATACTAACTTCATGAAATTTTTGTTGCTAAGCAACAAACATGTAGTGACTGATTTCCAAACAGCAGCTTATGCTTTTATGTTTTACTGATCTTTGAATACATTATATCTGTTGGGTTTGTTATTGAAATGTTCAATTATATTTAGTGTTTTCCTAATATTGAATCATCCCTACCTCCCTGGTATAAATTCTACATGATCATGATGCATTAAACTAGTAGTCATTTTCTGTAGTCTCATTGCTAAAATTTAATTTAAGATTTCTGCATCAATATATATTAGGGAGATTGGTCTACAATTTTCTTTGTCTGTTTTGGTTCTTCCTGGTTCAGATATCAGCCACATGTTGGTGTCATAGAAGGAGTTTTGCAGAACTCCTTCTTCACCTATTTTTGAAAATTGTTTATGTAGAATAGAAATTAATCATTCATTATATGTTTAGTAGAATTCACTTGTAAATTCATTTGAACCTGGAAACTATTTCTTAGAGAGTTTATTGATGGTTTCTTCAATTTCATTTTCTGAAATGAGGTTACTTAAGTATATCATTTCCATTTCTGTTAATCTTGGAAATTTACATTTCATAAATATTCATGCATTACATTCAGGTTATCTAATTTATTAGCATATAGTTCAGCAAAGTACCTCCAAATTATCTCTTTAATTTTTTCCTCATTGGTGTTTAGTTCAACCTGTTCATTTTTCATGGTTGTAATAAAGCTGTCTTCTTTCTTTTTTTAAATCAGATTAAATAAAGTTTTGTCTATTTTATTGATGTTTTCAAAAACAACTCAATTTTATTTCTGAGATTAATGGTTGTCTTGATTTCAATTTTATTAATCTCTGTATTTTCAGAATTTCTAATTTGGTATTTAATTGTGGATTTTTAATTTGTTCTTTTTCTAGCTTTTTTGGTTGCATACCCAATTCATTGATCTCCTCTTTCTTTCTTATGTATATAGGCATTTAGAGATATAGAGTTTCCCCCTCAAAACTGCCTTTTCTGAATCCCATATATTTTGTATGGTGTCACATTACTTTAATTTCCTTGGAGATAATTATTGATTATTTCTATGTTTTGCTGTTTGATCCACCTATTGTATAAGACAAAGTTATTTATTTTCCAGGTAAATTTTGATTTCTCTTCCCATGGCCCTCTAATATATGAATCTTTTATTGCATCATGGTTTAATGAGTGTATTTATTATTTCTGCTTTTCTGCATTTGATGATAAGGTTTTTATATCCTAATACATGGTCTACTTTGGTATAGGTGCCACATACTGTCAAGAAAAATGCATATTCTTTACTATCCCAATTATGTTTTCTCCAGAGGTCTATCATATTTAAGTTTTCTAAGATTTCATTCACCTTCCTTACTTCGTTCTTCTTCATTTTGAGGTTAGATTTATCTATTTCTGAGAGAGGGGGATTGAGGTCCTCCTTTATTAATGTTTGATTGTTGATGTCTCCTTGTAATTCACTCAGCTTTTCTTCTAGAAATTCGGATCTTATAGCACTAGGAGCATGCATGTTTAGTATTGTTGTACCTTCATGTAACTTCCTTATCTCTTTTAGTGAGTTTGATTTTTTCTTTTGCTTTATCTGAGTTCATGATAACTACTTTTGATTTTTTTTGCATCTGTTGTGTCATAATATATTTTGCTCCAACCTTTTACTTACCCTATGTGAAGCTATCTGTTTCAAAAGTGTTTCTTGAAAACAGCATATTGTTGGATTCTGGTTATTAATTCAATCTGCTATTTACTTCCATTTTATGGGACAGTTCATCCCATTCAAATTTACAGTTAACATTACAAAATCTGTATTTCTCTCAATGCTATCTTCCTTCATTTTATGTTTTTCCTCTTTCCTTTCCTCTTATTCCACCTCATCAAAATTTTATTCCTTTTCCCCCTTTGACTTTTCTTTTAAAATTTAACTTTCAATTCATTTTCACTTATACCTTTACTTCTGCCTTCCCTTTAATCAATCCATTTTTTTTCCCCTGACAGTATATGATGAATTTTGCAGGGTAGTACAATCTGGCTTGTAATCCCTGGTCCTTTGCTGTCTGATATATGATATTCCAGTTGAGTCTGATAGGTGCTGTGTGATTCTGATTGTTTTCTTTTATCAGAATTGTTTTCTTTTTGCTGCTTGCAATAGACTGTCCTTTATTTGAGAGTTCTGTAATTTCACTATAATAGTTTTTTTGGGAGGGTCTCAATGTGAAGGGGTTTTGTGTATTCTTTCAGTAGCTTTATTGTTTTCCTTTTCTAGCAGATTTGTACAGTTTTCCCTCATACTTTCCTGAACTATGTTTTCCAGGTTCTTTTTTTTTGATCTAGGATTTCTAGTAGTCTGATGACTTGTGGATAGTCTCACCAGGATCTATTTTTCTAGGAAAATTGTTTTCCCTAAAAAGTACTTCATATTTTCTTCAATTTTGTCAGCCTTTTTATTTTGTTTATGGAATCTTGTAGTCTCATAGATTCATTGATACTTAATTGTTCAATTAAAATTTTATCATTTATATTCTTCAATTAGTTTTTCTGTTTCCTTTTTAAAGGTGTTGAATACGCTGCTCAATTTTTCTTGATTTTCCTTCTTGACTCTCATTTCTTTCTTCCACTTTTCTTCTTCCTCTCTTTTTTGTTTTTAAATTCTTTTTAAACTCTCTGATGAGCTTTTATATGTTAGTGCAAATTATAGACTGTTTTGATACTTACCCCAATGAGTGGTTTTTGATGATTTCTTCTTCTGACTTGGCATTATTAGTATTATTTTGTCTATAAAGTAGTTTTCTATAATGAGTGTTCTTTTACTTTTTTGCTCATTTTATTGTTGTTTTAGCTCTGCTCCTAGTATCCTAGGATGTCAGATCTAAGCTCTCTCTCTCTCTCTCTCTCTCTCTCTCTCTCTCTCTCTCTCTCTTTCTTTCTTTCTTTTTTTTTGCTGGGTCTGGGTTCTGGTCCCTAGCTTGTTGTTGGCCAAGATGTTGCCTATGCAGTCCATTTGCCTTTGCAGAGATTTATTTCTTCCTTTATGTCCAGTTTCTGACTTTGCAATGGTTCATTCCAACGCAGTCCTGTTTCTTGTCCCAGTGTTCCCATGGTTCAGACTTCATTTGGGATTGGGACCCTCCCTGATGCTTGCTATCTAGCTGCAGGGAACTCAGCTGTTGTCAAGTTTTCAGAACCTGGATTACACTGTGTCTAAAAGCTCCTACTTTTATCTATAACTACTCTGGGTTTACTTGGTCTTTCCCCTCAAAGAGACAGATCTTCACTGAACATCCTCCATGAAGTTTACAGCTGAAAACTTCTTTGAATATTTTCTTTTTCTTGATTGCCTATGTAGCTTGAATGTCAGAATAGAGACTTCATTTATCTTTGTAGAATAAAGCTTTGGGAGCATGTTAGGTTCATGTTGCCCCTGAAGTCCTTTATATTTTTAACGCATAGGAACAAAATAAATACAAGGTAGGTATAAACAAGGTGGAAACAGGATTAGAAAATATTCTTTAATGTCATGTGGCTGGGTAATTGTTGGGTGTATGGGGCTGGATGTGGGCACTGGTGCTTATGGCTCCAGGGCTGGTGCTCCGTCCATTGTACCAACTGGCCATACCTACAATTATTACTATTATTTTTTTAATTCATTTTAATTTTAATTTTTTTCTCTCCCCTTTACTTTATCACTCAACCAAGTCTATATTTATGGGGGCAGGGTGTATTTAATTTACTCTTAAACAAGAATATTTTATTAATGTATAAAAACACTATTTGTATAAAATGAGAATAAATATTAAAGAAAAAAAGTCAAAAAGAAAATATGCTTTAAGTGGTCATTGCCAAAGTTCCTCTTTGTATTCTAGGGAATAGACATTAATGTGGTTTGTCATTTTTTAAAGATAATATGACTAAATCTTTATACATAAAAAATTCTTGCCTTTTCTAGTGCTTTCATGTTGGTAGCCAGCACTTTTTTCCTAATAAAAAATCTAATCTGAAACATTTTGATATTTTCAGATTAATCTCTGCTCCCCAAGCCCTTTGTTTAAATGAAAACAAGGAGTGTTTTGATAACATTTAAATGATGTTATTTTAAAGTTGCTTGAATTAACCATGCTGTAATTGTATCAAAAAAATTCACTATAAACATTGACTATTTTTTCACTCAGCTAGATGGTGAAGTGAGTAAAACTTAATCCTAAAAGTCAGGAGGACTGAGTTCAAATCATACTTCAGACATCTGTTACTTCCTAGCTGTTTGACTTTGGGCAAGTGAATTTATCCTAATTTCCTCACATTCAGTGCTATCTCCCGAGATTCATATTCATATCTATCCATTGCGGCCAGATGGTTCTGGAGAAAAAAGAGGAACTGATGACTTTCCACAGCACCTCCTCAGTCAAATCTAATTCATGTACATGTCATAGCATTACTTTCATGATGTTATGTGTTTTTTTAATGGAAAGCAAAAATTATCCTCATTTGTATTACTCAGCTTATTTCTCTCTTCTTTTGTTGCAATCAAGTTCACCTCTTTATATAGTGTATACTATATATTTTCTTAGCATGTCCAAGTTTAGAAAGGTATTCTAATAGGTAGCATAGATAGGATTTAACTCTGGCTCCTTTTGCTCTAAATCTGCCTTTCTTTCCTCTACACCTATCTGATTAGACAATCCAGGGATATTTTATCCTCAGTGATCTGATATCTTAGTAAATACTTCCACTCTCCCAATGACTTTAACCTTTTTTTTTTAATACAGGAAGGTATTTACTGTTAAGTTAAAAAGTCTTCTTTCCTACAGTCAAATGATATGTGATCCTGACTGGGCATAGGGCATACTGTAAATACCTAACAATTGAGTTAGGTAAAGAAGTCAAGGGAAGAACCTAGGGCAGAAATCAACAGCAAGTTTGAATTCATCCCCAAAAGATTTTATTTTCTGATGAAATATTCTTTCTCTTTACAAGTTTCCTTACCCTTCAAAAGGAATCACTGAATTTTTCTGTCTTCAATTATACAGTAGATTTTCAATCTTGTATCTTTCTTCCTTTGTGAGGAAGCAGAATGTTATAGAAGTTCCACAGGGACAACCTTGGTATATTTCTGCAGCTTTATATAAGTAAGAAGGAAGTCATCTTCTCAGACTTCCCTGATAGAACAAGAAACCAAATGTGAAGCCCCAAAATGAGCATATAGTTCAAGGGATCACAGAAAGGTAGTAACTTCTCATTATCTCTAATTGATGCCCCCAAATTGATGCAGTTTCAGAATTTTGGAAGCAGAGACCCTAGTAGAATTTGGTCATGTGCCAATTTTATTTTTTTAAAGAGTTTTATTAGGAGTCACAATGGTGTAGTAATTTGGACATTGAATTTGAAGTGAGAAAAACCTGGGTTTAAATCCTTCTTCACGTAAAGACTAGTTTTATGTCCATGAGCAAGTAATTTTCACTCTTTAGTCTCCAGTATCTTCATTTTTTAAAAAATAGAGTAATTAAGGGGTGGCTAGCTGGCACAGTGGATATAGCACTGGTGTAACTGAGTTCAAATCCAGCCTCAGAAACTTAATAATTAAAAGCTGTGTGGCCTTGGGCAAGCCACTTAATCCCATTGCCTTGTAATAACTAAAAATTATAGTAATTATTTGACTATATGAAATAATCCTTCAAGTTCTAGTCTTTAATTTATTAATTTCTCAAAACCTATCTTCATATTTCTTTAGCCACACACAGCATGGCTGTATCCTTATTCCTCCCATCTTCCATACATATTTTACTTTCATGTTTTTTGAATCTGAAAAGTCCTTATCCAATCATAATCCTTTCAAATTTATCAATTGAAATTTTTGTCCTTTCAAATTTTCCTCTGCTTCACAATCACAAACTCTCTTCTTTTTCATTTTTGTCAATTCTTCCATCCTTTCCTTCATTACCAGTTTATCAGCACTTTATTAGCTTGATTGTCCTTTCTTCTCTTAGACTTTTGATGAACCAATTCAGTTCTACATTGTCATCTATAAAAATTGAGCATTCATTTACCCTTAATGCTTGGTTTCCTCTCTTTATCATGAAAAGTTGTCCTTTTTTATGTTACCATAAGATTTTATTTAGTAAAGAAATTTTAAATGACTTTTGTGTGGCAGTTACTGTTCTATGCACTGAGATGCATAGGAAGGTAGGGAAAAAAGTCACTGTCTTCATGGGTTCATAAGCTAATGGAGGAGCTAATGCAAAAAAAATGTATAAAAGAAATTGTTTGCAGTAAAGCGTTTGATATCTTGATTCCTGCTAGCTATTATATTGCATTTGAAAACTTTGAAAAGATTCTCTATAAATAATGTCTCCACTTTTTGTAACTCTTTCTTTTAAACTCTCTGTGTTCTGGTTTTTGATCTCATCACTTATCTGAAATTGCCTTTTCCAGTATTGTTGGTAATATTTTAATTGTCAAATATAATGTTTTCCTACTCATAATTCTTGACTTCTCTGTAGCCTTTTATAGTTTCTTCTCAGCAATACTTTCTTTTCTGTAGGTTTTTTGTGACATTATTCTTTCTTCTTTCTCCTCCTATCAGATGCCCCTGACTTAGTTTTCTTTGCTGAACTTTTATCCAAGTCATCCCTATTAATCATGTTTACTCTATACTGGTGCACTTCTTTTCTACTTTCATGTTTCTTTTCAGGGTGATCTCTTAAGTTTCCATGATTCAATTATCATCTATGTGCAAATAATACCCAGATCAATTTTTCCATCTTGTCTCCCATGTTCACATGTATCTTAAGAATCTTAAATTGGATGTCCTTTAGACATATTAAACTGAATGAGTACAAATATAAAGCCATTATCTATCTCCCCCCATCCAATTACTCTCTTCTATCTGGTTTTTCTGTGTACTACAATACTCCTGGTCCTTCTAGCTCATCCTCAATTCCTTACTCTTTCAATCCTTAGTATCTAATCAATTGTAAAATAGATGCCCACTTCTCTGACACTACTTTGGTGTTAAGTCCCTATTATCTCATTACTCAATGATGTCAATAGGTTGCAATATGTCTCTGTGACTTAAGCCTCTCTGAATAGCAGTCTTAGTCTTAATTCTGCTATCAAATTTAGTTTTCTAAAGTACAAGTGTAACATTGTCACCCCCTTCACCAAGAATCAAACAAAAAAAAATAAACTATTATCTTTACATGATCCTTATAATCTATCTCCTTCTAATCTTTCCAGTATTTTTATACTTTGTTTTATATATACTCTCTTCAGTTCACTTGATCTAATTGCTCCTTTAACAAATCACTCTATTTCTGGTCATTTTCACTGGCTATCCCTCATGTATTGAATGCTCCTTCTCTTCACCTCCTCCTAGATTCCCTAACTTTTTTCAAATATCAGCTAAAATTCCACCTTCTACAAGACACTTTTCCTATTGTACCTTAATGATAGTTTCATCCCTTTGTTAATTATCAGAATCTTTCTGGAGTGCAACAGGAAAAAAAGAATCTGTCAAAATTTAAATTTAAATATGTAATAGCTCTGTGTTTTAGTTTGTAAAGCACTGCTTAATTACAATTAAGCTTCATATGTTTAAAATAATTAACATTTAAGATAATTCTAGGCACTATAAAAATCTTGGGAATACATAAACAAAATTATATATATATATATATAAACTTTTATAAAAATTAAATTAGATTTTAAATAATTGTAAAAATATTCATTGTTTACGCGAAGACTCTGTCAATGATTAATATGATGATTTTACCCAAAGCAATTGGACATTCAATGCCATCTCGATTAATTACCTTTTTTCCAAATTAGGAATTTATGATAATATGATTCCTTTTTCTAAAGTCAAATATATCAAAGAAACTAATGAAAAAATTTAATGGAAGGAATTTTTGCAATACCTTAAAGACATCATAAGTTATATTATAAGCCTGAAATGATACTTTAGTAGTACCATTAGCAGACCTTAAACTGTAATATAAGTTTGTAATTTTTAAAGTTATCTGGCACTTGGTTATAAACAGAAAAGTAAATCAATGGAACAGGGAAGGCACACACTTTGTCACCGAAAATAGTTTCAATAAGCTTGGATTTGACAAGGTAAAGACTTAAGATGTTGGAATAAGAATTCATCATTTTGTACATACATATATATATATATATATATATATATATATATGTATATATAGTTGGGGAAATTGGAAAGCAATATGTCAGAAACTGGGCATAGAACAATATCTTCCACAAGTTCTTAAAATAAGTTCAAAATGGGTGTATGACCTAGCTATATTGAGAAATTAAATAATAACAGTAAAAGGCTATGGAACCTATTACTTATCAGACTTAAGGATAGACAAACTGTTTTTAAACTGATAAGAGACTGATAGCAAAGATAGGGGCAAAATGTGTATTTTTTATTACATTATATTAAAAAGATTTTAACAGATAAAATAATTGTGGGCAAGATCAGAAGAAAAGTAGAAATTTGCAGAGAAAATTATAGATGATTTATCAGATTAAGTTCTCATATGTAAAATAAAGAATTTTGTCAAATGAACAATTATAGGAATCATTCCTAGATTGATAAATGATAAAATGATTTGAACAGACATTTTCCAGGAAAGAAATTAAAATAATTTATAGTCATTTAAAAATATTCTAAATCATTTCCTTCTTATAAATATTGTCAGCTATTACAAGACATACTTGTCTGACAGAACAATTCATGAAATTTGTCTTTTGATTACCAAAGGCATTTTGATTCATAGCAGTACAGGAAGCTACTATAAAAATAGAAATTCTTACATTATTAACAAAAATATACATGCATAAATATATACATACATACAATATATTGTGAGATAAATCTAGAAAAATGTACATACTGGTATATTGCTGCATATTTTTATTTCTGGAATCAATTTACTATATGCATAGGCATAAATGCATATATTGTATGTTTGTGCACACATATGCATAAAATATTTGTTTATAGATTATATGTTCCTAACTCCCCTAATTTGGAAATAAGTTAATCATGAATGTACAAGTAAAGCCAATTTCAGATTGTTTGCTGCCATGGGGAGACAGGAGGAAAGGAAGGGCATTTGAAAAATGTGGAAATTTAAAGCTTTGCAAAAGGATAAATTTAGAAACAACCTTTGTATATAATTGAAAAAATAAAAAGTAAAGTTATATTGATAAACTTGAAAATGCTTGGAAGGCAAGTTTGATATTAACTGGCATAGGACTGCCCCAGCATGGCATATCTTCATCAGAGAAGGTTCTGAACCAACCAACCAATCAATTTTTTTCCAACCAATCAGTTTGCATTATGTGATCCACATGTATCATATTATATATAAAATAAAATATTATTATTATTATTATTTAAAAAGAAAAATGTTTAAACTTTTGATAATGTTTGATATTACATATTTTTGTCTATTAGATTAATTTTATTTTTAGGTATTTGTGATGCAATGTGGAGCAAAAAAGACTTCCTTATTTAAGTCAATCTTTTATTTATTTCATTCACTTTTATTGATTTCTTTATGTACATTTTTACATTGCTTATATTTTACACAAGGTCTCTTATAATAAAGTCAAGTAATTAAGTAAAATAATAAAAAATAGATATCCTACCTGAAACCACAGGCAGTAGTTCACAGACATATTGACCTTAAACTCAATTAAAAATAAATAAACATGCCAAACAATTTGGAATGTGTAAACATGTTATGGTTCATCAATACTATGAAATATTCTTGTTCTATAAGAAACTATAAGTGGTTGGATTCTAGAGAAGCATGGAATTTGTTACAGAATCTGATGCTGAGCGAAGGGAGCAGAACCAAGATAACAATGTATATATTAGTAACAACATAGTGAGATGATCAACCTTGGTGGAAGCAGTTCCTCTCAGCAGTTCAGAAAGCTAGGACAGCTATATTAGACCAGCTATGAACGTTGTTATCCCCATCCAGAAGAAGAAAAAAAAACACAGCATTAAAAAAGAACAAGGAGGAAAATACAACCTTTCAGAATTTGATGAACACTTTATAAAAATTAACTCTTATGTATCTATTTCCCTCAATCCTATTTCCTCATAACAAAAATGTCTAATTTGTAAACATGTTAATCAAAAATATGTATGTACAATAGTAACCTGACTTTTTCACTGATAGGAGGGAGATGGGAAAGTAGGGTGGAAGGAAATTTTGTAACTTAAAAATATACTAGGTTCTGGTCTCAGACACTTAACAATTACCTAGCTGTGTAGCCTTGGGCAAGCCACTTAATCCCATTTTCCTTTGCAAAAAACTAAAAAAAATATATACTAGAGAATATGAATAAAAATAAAAATTAATTCAAAAATAATAAATAACCATAAATATATTTTATCTCCTTCCTATTTCCATCCCTCTGGAAAATATGATTTACGATTTGATGTATGACATTTTTTCTGGTTTTGTTATTACCTTATCTGAATCTATTCTTACTACAAATGTTTTCTTTGGACTTAGTTGAGATAGAACATGTTTTGCTACAAATTTTAACTTCCTTGGTCTTGCATTTTGTCTGTTTCTTGTACAGAATATCTTGTTATATTTAATTTTCTAATCCATTCTGCAACATCTTCTGTTTTATGGATGTTATTTCCTTTCACAAAAATAATGTTATCTGTTATTCTTTTTTTTCCCAATTCCCTCATTTTAAAATTAATATTTGACTTTTTCTTAAAGTATTTGCAATTTGTTTTGTTTTCCTTTTAACAATGTATGCATTGTTCTTTTTTCAAGCATACAGTTTATTTTGCTTATAATTAAAATCCCACCTGATTCTATCTACATCCATTTCTCCCTTCCTATTTCAACTGTATCTTTGTTCAGCTGATTATATTTATATATTTAAATTTTATGTATATAAGGAAATTGAAGGACAAATGCCAAGAGACTTGTCCATGGTCACAAATATCCCTACATACAGTACAATGTTCAAGTAAAATATGGTGGAAAAAACATTTTTATAACAAATATTGATTTGCTTATATTGCTAATATTTCCTTACCAAAATGTCTTAATAAAAGCAGATAATCTATATACTTTTGCAAACATTTGCAATTTTTAAAATTTTGAAATGTTTGAACAAATATAATTTATACAGTCATAAAATCATTGCTCAGCCAGTAAAATCCAGTATTTTATTTTTTCACTAATATCGATATTTGAATTTTCTCCACTTACCTCACACTCACTACTTTTTACAGGCATCTCTGTCCTTGATCCATTTTCTTCAATTTTGTCTTTAAGATACAATCTAATGGGATTTGAATAGCTAATATAAGATGTGATCAATTTCTAAAACTTGTTATAATCTTATTCAGATACTTATCATAATCCTATTTTTAATATTAGCTATATATTATTCAAGTTTAGTTTGTATTACATCAAATCACTTAACTTTGCTGTAGCTTTTTTCTTATGTATCAAAATAAGGGGGTTTTAAAAATGTTCATGAGTCTATGAACATACAAGTATACTATCATATCATCTTTCCCTAGCTGATCAATCATTCTGAAGTTATTGTTGATTTTTTGTTGCACTTGTATTGGGATATATCTACAGTACAGTGAGCAAGTTTTTTGTTATTTGGTTTGTTTATTTTTAGAGAGAATTTGGGTTTGAATTTTAGCTCTGTTATTGGAGGATTTTAAGAAAGCCACTTAAACTTTAAGAGTATTGTTTTCTTATTCTATAAATATAAGGATTAAATTAGATAATCTTAGTTTCATTTGAACTTCCAAATTGAATTAGTTATATCAACTTTTTGAAATATATTTTCATGAATTTTTTCAAATCACATTGAATTCTGCTCAGGCTGTCAGTCATTTCGACTTACTGAGTGACTCAAATTCTCTGACATTGTACATCTTTTAATGGAATATATGAGAGAAAATTTTTCCTTTTTTTCCACCCTTTGGTTATCCAGTTCTCTTACTCTATGCTAGAGCAATATTATTTTCCCAATTAGACTTCACTGAGGTTATCCATGTGGACAATTCTTCATTCATGTATTTACTAGCTTTTTTGACACTGGGCCAATTATCAAAATCTTTACCTCTTTGCTCATTTGCAAAATGAATAAATAATAACTAAAAATTCCCTAAATTTTTGTGATTATAAAATGTCAGAATGCCTTTAAATTGATCTGCAAACCTTGACAAATTATGTAAATGCCAACAATGATCATCATTACTAGTTATTTTATATTGTGTTTGAAATGCCTATAGGGTAATCATTTTTCAAAAACAATTTTATAATTTATTAAATGAATCACAATTATATTTAAACATTTGTGCATTGATTTTTAAAAATTTTGAGTTCAAAAATTTTCTCTCTCCCATACATAACTGTTCCACATATTGCAAAGATAAACAATATTCTATCTATAATACATGTGAAATCATGCAAATCAAATTTCCATATTAGCCATATTGAAGAAGAAAATACTTAAAGAACTGCAAGGAAAATGAGGAAAGTTTAAAAAGTATACTTCAATCTGCTCTCAGAGATCATCAATTCTCTTTCTGGAGAAGGACAAAAATTTCATTTCACTGAAATTTTCCTCAATTATAGCCATGAACAAAGTAATTAAAGTTTTACAGTTTATCATTATTCTAGTATTTCTGTTACTATGTACAATATTTGCTTTGTTTTGTTTACTCCACTGTATATTACTTCATAGAAGTCTTACCAGGTTTTTCTGAAACCATCCTAATCAGCATTTCTTATAGTTCAATAATATTTCATTTCAATAATATGCCAAAATTACTTCAGACATTCCCCAATTTTGGGTATTCTCTCTTTTTTTTTCAAATTTTTGCCACCATAAAAAAAGTTGCTACAAATATTCTTGTACAAATAATTCTCTTTGCCATTTGAAAAATTTTTTAAGGATACAGACTAATCAGTAATACTCATGAATCAGGAGGCATGCAAAATTTTATAAACCTTCAGGTGTCATTTAAAATTGTTTTCCAGAATTGTTGAATTAGTTCACAACTTCACCAATATTGCATTTGCACAAATTCCCTTCAGTATTTGTCATTTTCCTTTTGTATCATGCTAGCCAATCTGACCAAATTATTATGGAAATAAATGTAGTTTTTTTCTAAAAATGGTCTTTGACAGATATCAAAAACCAAGAGCTAGCAATATATCTAATGGGAATAATACTTGTAAGAACAGAAGTGAACCAAGAATGCTTATTATAACCAATATTATTCAACATTGTATTAGAAATCCTACCTATAAAATAAGACTAGAATAAAATAAAAAAATAAAAATAGATAATGAATAAATAAAACAATCACTCTTTGCAGATGATATGATAGTACACATGAAGAACTGCAGAGTGTTAATTAAATGTCAGTTGAAACAATGACTTTATAAAAGTTGTAGATTAGAAAATACATTCACATAAAGTATCATCATTTCTATATATTAACAAAAAATTACAGCAGCAAGAGTTAGAAATTTCCTTGAAAATAATTGTAAAAACTATAAAATCATAGTGAGTCTGCCTGCCAACGCAAATGTATGGACAAAATTACAAAATATCTTTCACATTAAAACAGGTATAAATAACTAGAGCAATACTAATTGCTTATGGGATGTCTAAGTCAGTGAACTAAAAATAATTCCACCTAATTCATTTGCTTACTCAGTACCATGGATATGAAATTTTCAAAAATAATTTCAAATAATTCAAAAATAAAAACAAAATCAATCACAGTAATCAAATTTCAAGAATAATAAGGAAATCAATAGAATAAAATATACAAAAATTTGATTTTTCACTAACAGGATTTGCACTATTTTACACAGTGACAACCATCAAAGCAACTTGGTGTTACCTAGGAAATAGAGTGGTGGAATTTAATGTCTTTAAAATACATAGTAAAATTGAACAAAGTGAACTACTTTGGGGAAATAAAGCTCATTGTATGATATTTACATTTTAATGAAGAAGAAAGAAGCTTAATGTCATGGAAATAACAGAACAATTTTATTAGATGCAAAAAATTTAGTTTCTTTGTCACCTTCCATGTTGAATATAGATTCGATTTTTTTCCTGTTTTGTATTATATATAATAAGAACTACATATAATATTTAATTGATTGTCTTCATTCTTATATTTTTATTTTTCCCATCAAATATATTTACATATTACTAATAGTTTAATTAGAAAGTCAGAGGTATAAGAATCAGAAGGCATAAGTAAGCCCAGATACTTAATATTAGCATCTCTTATACTGACCCCTCCACTCCTATCTATGCCACTCTGTGATTGAAATAAAAGCAAATGATTATTCTTAAATACTTTACTAATCACAAAGTTATGCTGTTTCCAAGGATCTCAGTTGCCTAAGAAAAAGGAGGGAAAAGGTAAATAAAATAAAAATTTTCTCTTTTCTCTAACTTCAAAAGGTAATTTAAGGATGAATAAGAAACACAAATGAAGCAACAACCAGTGTCTTATATATTTGTCTTCTCAAATTGTTAAATATTACTCTTAGTCACCAAAATCCTCCTACTTTTAATAAATATTTTTGGATAAATGAAAATTTAAAACTAGATGACATTTCATTATTTATGACATTTGAAATGCTAATTGTATCATTCAAAATCATGTGGCATATTTGTCATACAGACTATCATAACTCACTCTTTTTTATCCTTTATACATACTTCTATCTTTAGTGTGAAGAATCCATTTGAAATCACTTTGCAAATAAGAGAAAGGATAGAAATAAAATAGTCTGATCAGCAGAGTAGAGAAGACACCTAATTTATCAAGTGCCATTTTGGGAAATGAAAACTGAGATTAATAACTAAAATGGCTGTAATAAACTATGAAACAAATAAGGGAGGAAAATTTTGTTATAATTTATCAATTTTATTTTCAAGGTAGGTGGAATGTAAAATCAGACTTTATAGGTGTATTATATAAATATATATAAATACTATTATATAAATACTCAACAGAAAACTTGATACTTTTTGAAATCATGTAATAAACTCCAAAGTATGCAATTAAGTAGCAAGTATTAGAAATACTCTGATAAAAACACAGAAACATAATTAATCTTTTTCCAATTATATGATAGAATTATATGATCAAAAATGTCAACCTGAGACACAGAGTGGTTTTCTTTCTGATGAAGACAGAGTTATTCAATTAGGAATTTTCTGACTATGACAAACTAGGGGATTTTAGCATTTAAATTTTATATATGTTACTTAATGCAACATTTCCTTTCTCTCCTTTAATGTTGAAGAGACAATGATTTGAATACATTTATTGAACAAATAAATCCTTCTTTCACTTTGGTTTGTCTTGAAATATATCAATTATTTTTAAAAGGTCCTTTGAAAAAAAGCAACTAATTGAATTGTACAAATCAACTAATTACATTTGTAATCATGAGAAATTTGGCAAAGAAATATTAATCCATATTATAGTTCACCATTTATATAGCCATTCTTATGTCCACAATAATTTTTATTTTAATTTTTTGTAGGTATTTGCAAGGCAAATGGGGTTAAGTGGCTTGCCCAAGTCCACACAGTTAGGTAATTATTAAGTGTCTGAGACCAGATTTGAACCCAGGTACTCCTGACTCCAAGGTCGGTGCTTTATCCACTGCACCACCTAGCTGCCCCTGTCCACAATATTCATCATCATCATCATCATCATCATCATCATCATCATCATCAATACAAACACCACCAACATCATTTAGTCAACATAATATTGTTAACTGAAAATTATACCTTAGGCATTGTACTAAACATTGAGGGTTAAAGAATATGAAGATCAAATTCCTGTTAAGAAGAACTTTACAATATATTGTGGAAGGACAACAAAATAAAAAAAAGAAAAAAACGGTAGGGAATGAGAGATAAAGAAAGAAAAAGACGTTACCCATGCTATGGGCATGATGGCATTCATTCCAAAAGAGTGAATCAGGCAGAGTAGGAAATAAAAAAGTTGTTTGGCCTGAAAACACTCTTTAAATGGAAGATTTGAGATGAGTTCTTTCCTTTGCCTTCTGAACCTCAATACAGAAAAGTATAGGGTTCTAAGTATATGGACAAACTATGAATTCAGTGCAATATACAGGATGATAGATATTATGATGATTTTTTTTTGAGAGGATGATGGAGTTCAGAAACAAGACATGGAGCCAGTGAGAAAAGAATGGTTATATTAGACCAGATCATTTTATATAAATTATTTTACAATGAATTCTTTTTTTTAGGTTTTTGCAAGGCAAATGGGGTTAAGTGGCTTGCCCAAGGCCACACAGCTAGGTAATTATTAAGTGTCTGAGACCGGATTTGAAGCCAGGTACTCCTGACTCCAAGGCCGGTGCTTTATCCACTACTCCACCTAGCTGTCCCACAATGAATTCTTATTCAGCATGTTTATTCCTACATGTAAAGTTTTCAAGAATAAATGAACAACAACATCAAAAATCACCACAGTCATGCCAGAGAGTTGGAGACAAGTAGGGATTAGGTTTTATCTCAAGTGATAATTGCTTTTGGAGCATACCTTTTGAAAAAGTAAAGTAAGTTATTGGCAATAATCCTGTCACCACTAAAAAAATATTGTACTTCATGAAACAAGACAAATAGCAGAGTTGTGACATGTGGATTTAAAGTGATAAGAAAAACATAGATAGCTTTGACAAGTTAGTTGATAAAATAATTCTTCTATGGTGCTTGCATTTACTGAGGGTATGATTCCTTCTCACATTGTCTTGCACCATCTCCAAAGCTCCTGTCCTTCTCAAGTTCTTTCATCTCTTCTGCCATTTGCTTTATACCCTAAATATTCTCTTACTTAACCTCCATCCTGCCTTCTGGAAATTAAAAGTCAGATGTGCCAAAGGAACAGGTTCCAGATATTTTTAATAGCTTGCTTCCCTCTCCTGTGATATGATTTCCTTCAAATTTTAAAGACTGTCAATGCCCATTCTTCCCTCTCAACTGAATTTGCTTCATGGATCAGATTTACTACTTATTTCTCTAAGAGGAAAGAAAAAAAAAAGACTGTAAAATGGAACATTGTGTTGGACAGACATTATTTAGACATTAAATTACAGTTCATAAATGTCCAACTCCTAGGAGCATAACCTGGTAATATAGAAAAGAATGTTAAAAATTTAATTACTATCGTTACTATTTCTTAGACCCTTTGTTCTTTTTTTAAAATTATGGTCTATATTTCAAGCTTTATAATTATTGAACTCTCACATTCATAGGAATAACACATTTTCAAAATTTAGCATGGATACTTAAAGAAATAAAGGTAGCCTTGTCTCCCTATTGCTGTTTATGTATCTCTTAGTTTTATCTGAAAAAATATGACATTTAAATTATACACACAAAAATTTAAATGAATACTATAGAATACTATTGTTCAATAAGAAACCATGAATGGGTAAAGTCTAGAGAAGCATGGAATGAATTGTAGTAACTAATCCTAAGTGAAGGGAGCTGAACCAAGAGATCAATGTACACATTAGCCACAGCATTTTCAGATGAATAGCGTTGATGGAAACAGCTCCTTTCTGCAGTTCAAACAGCTAGGACAATTGTATTAGATCAACCATGGACAATGTTTACACATCAAGAGGAAGAAAAACAAAACAAAGCACACACAGAAAACAAAATCCTACTTTTAAAAATCTGATGAACATTTTGTAAAAATCATCTCTTATGTATTGCTTTCCCTTAATTCTAATTCCTCATACCAAAAATAACTAAATTATAAACGTTTATCAAAAATATGAATGGAGAAGGCTAACCTGACGATTTGTGGCTGAGGGGAGGGGCTCAAGAAGGAAAGGTGGAAGGAAATTTTGTAATTTAAAAATATACATATGCACATGGTGAAAATAAAAAAAATGCATAAAATTACACACACACAATAATAAAATAATAACAAATATATGTATATATATATCAGTATCTATAGCTACATGGCTATATATATAGCTTTGAGATGTTTTCCCTTTCTAGGATGCATAGAAACTCATTTTCTTATAGACTTAGATAATTATGAATAAAAAATAAATTATTTGAAGGATTCTCATATATTTACTCTTGTTTATTATTCATTTCTTCAATAAATCAACCAAAAAACCACATTAGAGAAACATGAACCACATTAGAAGTTATCCAGAAGAGTCACAAAGGGTCAAGACCCTCACCAAAATTTCTTCTGGAACAAATAATTTTCTTGTTCCTGTAAGAGATGAAAGGATATGATTTCAAATCTTTATTAGCATAAAAATTAAAACTTTGAAGGAGGGTTCATAAAATATTAAGCTCATAATTATCATCAGGGACTACAATAAGACTGGAGAGAGAGAAAATGAAATCTTATCTACATTTCACACTTAAGTAAAAATTTCAAATGTCTGTTAATTTTTATTTTTAATTTTTAATCCAATTCTAACCTGTGAGGCCAACTTAAAAACAATAAAAATATATTTGGTAAGAAATCTAAATAAATATGATGAAGGAAGAGCTGGAAAAATCACTAAAAACAAACTAGATGATTTTGATTACATTGAATTAAAAGGCTTTTGCACAGCCAAAACCACTGTAACCAAGATCAAAAAAATGTAGTGAACTGGGAAACAATCTTTACAAGTATTTCTGAGAAAGGACTCATTTCAAAAGTATACAGAGAAATGAGTTAATTTTTTTTAAAAATACATTCCCAAATTGATAAATGGTCAAAGGATATGCAAAGGCAATTTACAGATGAAGAGATGAAAGCAATCCATAGTCATATGAAAAATAGTTCTAAATCATTACTTATCAGAGAAATGCAAATTAAAGCATCTCTGAGGTACAGCCTCATACCTCTCAGACTGGTCAATGTGACCAGGGTTGTGGGAAATCTGGGACACAAATACATTGTTGGTAGACTTGTGAACTCATCCAAACTTTCTGAAAAACAGTCTAGGACTATGCCCAAAGGGCAACAAAAATATGCATACCCTGTGACCCAGCAATATCACTACTGAGTCAGCTCTGTTTGTGGTGCCAAAGAATTGGAAATCCAGTAAATGTCCTTTACTTAAGTAATAGTTTAACAAATTATGGTATATTTATGTCATGGAACACTATTGTTCTTTTAAGAACCAGGAGGGATGGGAATTCAGGGAAGTATGGAGGGATTTGCATCAACTGATTCTGAGTGAGATGAGCAGAACCAGAAAAAGAATTGTATATCCTCACAGCAACATGGGGGTGATGATCAATCTTGATGGGCTTGCTCATTCCATCAGTGCAACAAGCAGGGACAATAAGGGACTAAATGCGATGGAGAATACCATTTTTTATCCAGAGAAAGAATTGTGGAGTTTGAACAAAGCCCAAGGACTATTACCTTTAATTTAGGGGAAAGAACATATCTTATTGTCGCATCTTGCTATCTCTTATACTTTATGTTTCTTCCTTAAGGATATGATTTCTTTCTCATCACATTAAATTTGGATCAATGTATATCATGGAAACAATGTAAAAATGGGCAAATTGCCTTCTGTGGGGGGTAGGGTAGGGAAGTAAGATTAGGGAAAGTTGTAAACCTCAAAATAAGTAAAATCTTAAAAAAAGAAATCAAAAGAAAGATGCTTTTAAGATTTGTAAAATTTATAAACTATTAATTTGTTTGATTTTTAGGAGGCAAAGGAAAATTAAATTGCTCAGCTAAAAAGTGAGATTATAGAAGAAAGTGAAATTATGAGAA
The DNA here is from genome assembly GCF_037893015.1 of Macrotis lagotis. Taxonomy (NCBI): domain Eukaryota; kingdom Metazoa; phylum Chordata; class Mammalia; order Peramelemorphia; family Peramelidae; genus Macrotis; species Macrotis lagotis. The sequence continues at coordinate 660,438,432 of NC_133658.1, forward strand.
TAAAAGAGGTTGGAGTACATATATTTTTTACCTAATTTAAGAATTCACATGGACTTTGAAATTATAAAATAATTTAAAAGAGACAAAAGAAATAAATTTATATATTCAACAAATATTTCAATTTTTTAAAAATAATTTTATAATTTCATCCTGTATATGACACTGTAGATAGGTATATTTCTGTATAATAGCATTATGCATCATATTATATATTTATAATTTGTAAATATTGCTGTTTTGCTAATTAAAACTTTTAAATTTTATTATAGTACCATAAAGTGGATTTAATAAATTACACATGAAATATATACATCAGTTTTTTTATTCTAAATCTTCCTTTTCAGATCATGATGTAATAAATGTTTTAATGAAGCACTATTTAAACACAGACTGAAAAATAATTGGAAAATAAATAACCTAATCTTATAGAATGAATTTCTTAAAGAGCAACATAGAATCAATAAATATTTTCATTAAAGCAAATGATACTAATGAAAGAACATAAAAATGTGTGCAATGCAGCAAAAGCACTAATCAAAAATGTATATTTTAAATGATCACATCAATAAATGGGTTATTTTTCTTAATCATATATCAATGAATTTGATAACTTAGTAAAATAAATAATACTTACAAAAATAAAAATTGTCTAGAGAAATAGAAGGAAAAACAAAATACTTAAATGTATCTATTTCTTAAAAGTATATTGAATGGCCACAAAAGAGACTTTTAAGAAAACAAAAATCAGAATCATATGAATTTATAGCTGATATCTACCAAACATTAAAATAAATTAATTCTAGTTCTATATGCAAAGGAGTTCTTCCAAAATACTTCTATGAAACATATACTTTGCTTATACCTAAACCAAGAAGAGCAAAAAAAAAAAAAGAAAATTATAAAGCAAATTTTCAGTAAATATTGATGCATGAATCCTAAATAAAATACTAGCTATGATGCTGCAATAAAATATCACAAGGAAAATCCATTGTGATCAAGTGGAATTTTTACCAGCAATGAAGAGATGGTTCATTAGTAACATAATTAATTTTGTCAGAACTGAATATATAAAAAAAATCATATGAAAAGATAAAGAAAAAATCTTTCACAAAATGCAGCACTTATATCTATTAGAAACACTTGAAAACATAGGCATAAATTGCTTTTTCCTTCCCTAAAATGATAAAAAGCATCAGCAAACCAAAGCAAGCATTACCTTGAAGTGTTCTCAATGGTTCAGAAGTGAAACAATGATGCCCATTAACACCAATTTTATTCAAAATTTTACTAGAATGGATAGGGATGGCAAAAAGCAAAACTATTAGTTGAAGGAAGAAAAACAGGAAATGAAGTTAAAAAATAGCTCTTTTAACACATGATCAGATGATATACTTGTCAAATCCTATAGATTCAAGTAAAAAGTTAGTTGAAATAATTCATATTTTTATCAAAATAACAATATATACAATAAACCCACATAAATGATCAGCATTTCTATATATGAATGAAAACACTGCAGAAAGATATATTAACAGAGAGTCTATTTAAAATATCGGTAAATAATATAAAATGTCTGGTAGTATAAATGCCAAAGCAAAACAAGAAAATATGTGAATATATTTATAAAATAATTTTATTCAAATTATGTCAGATTTAAATAATTAAAGAAATAATTGTTCATAATTAGGATGAGCCAATATATAAAAATGACAATTCTGTCTAAATTACTCTAAATATTCTATGCCATCCCAATTAACTGATCAAAAATTATTTTGATCTAGAAATAATAATAAAATATATATGGAAGTATATAGAACATTTGGAAGAAACAATGTAAAGGAAATAAGTTTAACTCAGTTCCATTTCTTACTCTTCTTATAAGGCAACAATTATCAAAATTATCTGGGAAAACTTAAGAAATAGAACAGCGAGATAAGTGAAATAGTGGTAAATGATTATAGTTACCTTGCTTTTGAAAAATGTAAATATTCACGTTTTGGGGATAAAATTCACTATTTGGTAAAAATGGTTGGGGAAACCAGGCAGAAACTGTGTCTAGAACAACAACCTGCATCATTTTCCCAAGGTAAATTTGGAATGGATATATAACCTGGATATAAAATGAGACATTGTAAGAAAATTAAAGAATGTGGAACATATTGCCTATGAGATTCATAGACTGGAGAGGAATTATGAATAAATAAAAGAGAGAACATTGTGAGATGTAAAATGGATAGTTTTATTTCATTACATTAAAATATTTTTTGCAAAAATGCAGCAAAGATTAAAAGGAAAGATTACAATTAAGGGGAAATTATAGACAGTTTCTCAGATAAAAAGTTTAATACCTCAAAAATACAGACAACTTAGTCAAATTTGTAAGACTCAGTCTTTTTTCCAGTGATACATTGTAAAATGATATGAACAGGCAGTATTTGAAGGATGAAATTAAAACTATACTTACTTATTTTAAAAACTTCCAAATTATTATTTAATAGACAAAGAAAAATTAAAACAACTTTGAAATATTGTCTCATACTCATGAAACTTATGATAGCAACTAGAAGGGTAAATGACAAGTGTTGGGAGGAATATGGAAAAAAAACAGTATACTAAAACACTGTTGGAAGAATTGTGAACTGATCCTACCTTTTTGGAAAGCAAGCTGGAATCATATGCAAAGGATGTTAGAGCTTTATAAATCCTTTATTTAACAAATTTATGAGTTTTCTTTCCCAAGGTGATCACACAAAAAAGGAAAATAGTTTATATGTTCTAAAGTAATTATAGCAGTCTTTTTTTGTGATGTCAAAGACCTGGACTTTGAGGGGATGACCATCAATTATAGAAAAGCTGAATAAGTTGTGGCATACAAGTGTTGTTCTGTAACAGCTTTTCTGTTAGAAAAACAAAGACATAAAAATAGTGAAATGAGTTGAACTAAAAAATGTTATTAAAAGGTGACAACAATATGCTTGAAAGTTAACTTTAAATGATTTAGTTATTTTTATATGAATATTCAAATGAACTACAAAAGACCTATGAAAGAAGGAGCTATCCACCTCCAGAAATAATATCAATAAATAAATAGAGAAATAAATAGATGAGTAAACCTAAAACAAATACATCAATGAATAATTACATATGTTCGAAGACTCTATTGTGAGCAGGGGATAAGAAAGCTGATCTATACCAATTCCAACTTTCATTACACTTGGAAAATAGCATATATGTATGATACACTTTGAAGTTTAATCTGCATTACATTTTCTTCTCAAGTCTAAACAATCAATAAAACAATGATACAAAACATGCAGAATTTCCTAATTTCTAAAGTGTAAATGCTCACTAGAAAAATTTATCAATCAGCTCTCAATAATCACTCCAAGTTTCATTAAAACATCAATTGAAAGAAGGCTTATTGTTTTTTAAATTTATTGTTATTAAAGATGTTATTTTACAGTTTTCCTCCCAATCATACTTCCCTCCTCTCACCCTCCCCTCACAGAAAGCAATCTGTCAGTCTTTACTTTGTTTCCATGTTGTACCTTGATCCAAACTGGGTGTGATGAGAGAGAAATCATATCCTTAAAGAAGAGACAAGAAGTCAAAGAGGTAACCAGATCAGACAATAAGATATCCGGTTTTTTTTTCAAAATTAAAGGGAATAGTCCTTCAACTTTGTTCAAAATCCACATCTCCTTATCTGGATACAGAAGTCACTCTCCTTTGCAACAGCCCAAATTGTTTCTGATTGTTGCACTGATGGAATGGGCGAGTCCTTCCAGGTTGATCATGACTCCCATGTGGCTGTTAGGGTATACAGTGTTTTTCTGATTCTGCTCATCTCACTCAGCATCAGTTCATGCAAATACCTCCAGGCTTCCCTGAAATCCCATCCCTCCTGGTTTCTAATAGAAAACTAGAGTTCCATGACATACACATACCACAGTTTGCTAAGCCATTGCCCAAATGAAGGACATTTACTTGATTTCCAATTCTTTGCCACCACAAATAGGGCTGCTATAAATATTTTTGTATGAGTGATGTTTTTACTCTTTTTCATCATCTCTTCAGGATATAGACCCAGTAGTGGTATTGCTGAGTAAAAGGGTATGCCCATTTTTGTTCCCCTTTGGGTGTAGTTCCAAACAGCTCTCCAGAAGAGTTGGATGAGTTCACAGCTCCACCAACAGCTTAATAGTGTCCCAGATTTCCCACAACCCTTCCAACAATGATTATTATTCTTCCTGGTCATATTGGCCAATCTGAGAGGTGTGAAGTGGTTCATCAGAGAAGCATTAATTTGCATTTCTCTAATAATTAATGATTTATAGCATTTTTAATATGGCTATGGATTGCTTTGATCTTCTCCTCTGTAAATTGCCTTTGCATATCCTTTAACCATTTGTCAATGGGATAATGGCTTTTTGTTTTAAAAGTATGATTCAGTTCTCTGTATATATATTAGAAATGAGTCCTTTGTCAGAATCATTATTTGTAAATACTGTTTCCCAATTTACTACATTTCTTTACATCTTGGATACAGTGGTTTTATCTGTGCAAAAGCTTTTTAATTTAATGTTATTGAAATCATCTAATTGGTTTTTGGTGATGTACTCCTACTCTTCCTTAGTCAAATACTGTTCCCCTTTCCATAGCTCTGACAGGTACACTAGTCCTTGACCTTCTAATTTGCTTATAGTATTGTTTTTTATGTCTAAGTCCTGTAAACATTTGGATCTTATCTTGGTAAAGGGTGTTAGATGTTGGTCTAAGTTTCTTCCATACTAACTTCCAATTATACCAGTAGTTTTTATCAAGGAGTGAGATTTTATCCCAATAGCTGGACTCTTTGGGTTTATCAAACAGCAGCTTACTATAATCATATTCTGCTTTTACACCTAGTCTATTCCACTAGTCCACCACTCTATTTCTTAGCCAATACCAAACAGTTTTGATGACTAATGCTTTATAATATAATTTTAGATCATGTAGGGCTAAGCTACCTTCTTTTGTACTTTTTTCATTAAGCTCCTGGAAATTCTTGACTTTTTATTTCTCCATATGAATTTACTTACAATTTTTTCTAACTCAATAATGTAATTATTTGGAATTTTGATTGGTAGGTCACTAAACAAATAGTTTAGTTTTGGTAGAATTGTCCTTTTTATTATATTAGTTCTACATATCCATGAGCAGTTGATATTTGCCCAGTTATTTAAATCTGATTTAATTTGTGTAAGAAGTGTTTTATAATTGTTTTCAAAAAGTTTCTGAGTCTGTCTTGTCAAATGGACTCCCAAGTATTTTATGTTCTCTGATGTTACTTTGAGTGGGATTTCTCTTTCTATCTCTTCCTGCTGTATCTAGCTAGACATATATAGAAAAGATGAGGATTTATGAGGGTTTTTTTTTATAATCTGCAACTTTGCTAAAATTGCTAATTGTTTCCAATAGGTTTCTAGATAATTTCCCAGTATTCTCTAGGTAGACCATCATGTCATCTACAAAGAGTGAGAGTTTTGTCTCTTCCTTCACATTTCTAATTCCTTCAATTTCTTTTTCTTCTCTAATTACTGAAGCCAACATTTCTAATACAATATTGAATCGTAGTGGTTATAATGGGCACCCTTGTTTCACCCCTGATCTTATTGGAAATGACTAGCCTCTCCCCATTGAATTTAATGATCATTGATGGTTTCAGATAAATGCTGCTAACTATTCTAAGGAACAGTCCATTTATGCCTACACTCTAGTGTTTTTAGTAGGAATTGATGCTGTATTTTGTCAAAAGATTTCCAGCATCCATTGATATGATCATATGTTTTTTGATAGGTTTGTTGTCGATATAAGTGAGTATACTAACAGTTTTCCTAATATTGAACCAATCCTGCATTCCTGGAATGAAGCCTACTTGATCATATGGTATTATCCTAGTGATAACTGGTTGTAATTGTTTTGCTAAGATTTTATTTAGAATTTTTGCATCTATATTCTTCAGGAAGACAGGTCTATAATTTTCTTTCTCTGTTTTAACTCTTCCTGGTTTAGGTAACAGCACCCTATTAGTTTCATAGAAAAAGATAGGCAGAGTTCCATCTTTCCCTATTTTCCCAGAGTTTATATAGAATTGGAACCAATTCTTCCTTAAAAGTTTGGAAGAATTTGATTGTGAATCCAGCAGACCCTGGAGATTTTTTCCTTAGGGAGATCAATAATAGTTTGTTCAATTTCTTTTTCTGAAATACGGTAGTTTAGGTATTTAATCTCCTCTTCATTTAACCTGGGCCACTTATATTTTTGTAAATATTCATCCATTTCACTTAGATTATCAAATTTATTGGTTTAGAGTTGGGCAAAATAATTTTGAATTATAACTTTAATTTCCTCCTCATTGGTGGTGAGTTCATCTTTTTCATTTGTGATACTAGCAATTTGGTTTTCTTCTCTTTTTAATCAAATTGACCAGAGATTTATCAATTTTATTGATTTTTTCATAATACCAAATTTTGGGTTTGTTTATTAATTCAATAGATTTTTTTGCTTTTGATTTTATTAATTTCTCCTTTAATTTCTAGAATTTCTAATTTGGTATTTAATTGGGCATTTTTGATTTGTTCTTTCTCTGATTTTTTTAGTTTCATGTTTAGTTCATTTATTTCCCCTTTCTCCAATTTATTCATGTAAGCATTCAAAGCTGTAATATATCCCCTGAGAGTCACTTCAAATGAAGCCCATAGGTTTTGGTATGTTGTTTCAATATTATAATTATCTAGGACAAGATGGTTAATTCTTTCTATAATTTTTTTTTGTTTTACTCATTTTTTAAAATGAGGTTATTCAGTTTCCAATTTGTTCTGGGTCTATATCTCCTTGGCCCAATATTGCATATGACTTTTATTTGATTGTCATCTGAGAAAGATGCATTCGCTATTTCTGCCTTTCTGCAGTTGATCATTAGGTTTTTATGTCCTAGTACATGGTCAATTTTTGTATAAGTTCCTTGTACTGTGGACAAAATGTATATTCATTTCTCTCCCCATTCACTTTCCTCCATAAGTCTACCACATCTAGTTTTTTCTAACAATCTATTTACCTCCTTAATTTCTTTCTTGTTTATTTTATGATTCGATTTATCTAGATCTGAGAGTGGGAGGTTGAGGTCTCCCACTAGTAGAGATTTTCTGTCTATGTCTTCCTGCAGTTCTTTCAGCTTCTCCTCTACCAATTTGAATGCTATTGTACTGGGTTCATCTATACTCAGTAATGAAATAACTTTATTGTCTATGGTACCTTTTAGGAGGATAAAATTTCCTTCCTTATCTCTTTTAATGCTCTCTATTTTTACTGCTGCTTTGTCTGATATAAGGATTGTTTCACCTGTTTTTTTTTTTACTTTAGCTATATATTGCTCCAACCTTTTACCTTTACTCTATATATATCTTTCTACTTCAAATTATTTTCTTGTAAGCAGCATATTGTAGGATTCTGGTTTTTAATCCACTCTGCTATTTGCTTACATTTTAAGGGTGAGTTCATCCCATTCACATTCAAAGTTATGATTACTAATTCTTTATTGCCCTCCATGCTATCTTCCCTCTGTTTGAATTTTCCCCCTTCCCCCCTTTATCCATCTTCCCCCATATTTTGTTTCTGAATACCTTCCCCTTCAGTGTGTTTGAACTCCTATATCACCCCTTCCCCTTTATTTCCCCTTTCCCTTTTTTGCTTTTCCCTTCCCTTCCTTTAGTTGGGACCCCTTTTTTCCCCCACTCCCCTTCCCTTTCTCCATCCCCCCTCCCCTTTTCCCCTTTAATACTTGAAAAGTTAGATGTTTTATAAGTTAACTGAGTATGTTTAGGTTGACTTTAAGCCAAGTCTGATGAGGAGAAGATTCAGGTGTTTCTCATCTGCTCCCTTCTTCCCCTCTATTACCATAGGTATTCTGTAACTCTTAGTGTAATAAGATTTACCCCATTCAATCCCCTCTGCCTTCCTGTCTCTTTCCTGTCTGCTTTTTAAAGAGGTAGTGTTTTTTTTAGATCACTCTATCTGTGTCATAGAAAACTGTGAGTATCTGTCACTTCTAGTTAAGTATATTCTATCTAATAGAGTTAAAATTCTTGAGGGTTATTAGAGTCTTTCTCCCAAATGGGGTTAAAGCCAGTTACATCCCATTAGATAGCACTCTCATGGATAGATCATGAATGTCCATCATTTCTGGCTAGGTATATTCTCTCTCTCTTAGAGTTACAATTCTCAAAATTTATGAGAATCTTTTTCCCCCTGTGGGGATATAGACAGTTTTACCATAATGGATACCATTTTTTTCCTTTTACTGTCACCCCCCTTTTTTTTCTTTACATGTGTCTCTTGAAACCTCCCATTTGATGGCCAAATTTTCCACTTAGCTCTCGTCTTTTCATCAGGAATTTTTTGGAAATCTTCAATTTTGTTAAATGTCCATCTTTTTCCCTAGAAGAGAAGGCTCAGCTTTATGGCATAGTATATTCTTGGCTGCATTCCAAGCTCCCTTGCTCTCAGAAATATCTCATTCCAGGCCCTTCCATCCCTTAATGTTGGTACAGGCAGGTCCTGGTTGATCCTTACTCTGACTTCTTGGTAATTAAATTGTTTCTTTCTAGCTGCTTGCATGATTTTTCTCTTTTATCTGATAGTTCTGGAATTTGGCCACAATATTCCTTGGTGATTTCATTTTAGGATTTTTTTCTGGAGGTGATTGATGTATTCTTTCAATAACTACTTTCCCCTCCACTTCCATGATATCAGGGCAGTTTTCCATCACTAGATCCTGTAATATTAGTTCCAGGCTTTTTTTTCCTCTTCGATGTTTTCAGGAAGTCCTATAATTCTCAGGTTGCCCCTCCTTGACCTATTCTCAAGGTCAGTGGTTTTGTTGATGAGGTATTTTACATTTTCTTATATTTTTTCTCTTTTTTGTTTTTTTGTTTAACTGGCTCTTGCTGTCTCTTGGAGTCATTGGAGTCATTAATTTATGCAGACTCCATTTTTGGGGGGGAGGAGTTTTCTTCATTAACCATTTGCAACTCCTTTTCCAGTTGGTCAATTCTATGTTTGAAAGAGCTTTCCATTTGACCCATTGAGGTTTTGGGAGAATTATTTTCATTTTGAATTTTCCCAAATGATGATCTGAGACAATCATTCTCATTTTGTATTTGTCCAGTTGATGATGTGAGAGATTTACTATCATTTTTAATTGTCCCATTGAGGATCTGAGAGATTTATTTCCCTTTTGTATCTGTCCAATTGTATTTTCTAAGGATTTGTTTTCTTGTTGAAAGGTATTAAGTGTCTCTCCCAAATTTTCCAGTTGATTTTTAAGCTCCTTCCTTATTTCTTCAAGGAAGTCTTTCTGTGCTGAAGACCAGATTGTATTGGACTCAGAGGTTCCAGGTCTTTCTGAGTTACGGTCTTTCCCTTCCAACAATTTTTCTATAGATCCACCTTTGTGCTGAGCCTTCTTCATTTTGCTAAGATCTTAAGTTGGGGAGGGGCTGTTTCACAAGGTCTTGGGATCTCTAAAGGCTTTACTTATTGAATGCAATTTCTCTGGCTGGCCAGTAGGAGGTGCGGGTTGCTTTCTTTGGAATGTCTGTAACCTTGATTGAGGCCTTCTCCCTTTGCTTGAAGTGAGGAGTTGGAGCTATTGAATTCTTTTGCCTCCACTTAATGGTGAGCTTTACTCTAGCCTGACTTCATTCACTCTTGATTGTCAGCTGGGCTGATTCTTCTGCTCATACACCTGGGCCTGAGGCAGAATTAGTTTGCAAATGTTTCTGCAGGGAAGAGGCCTCAGCTGTAATGAGGACATGGACTCAGAGTACCTCAGACCAGAGGAGCCCAGGGATGGTGTCTGCAGCTCTCCTGCAACAAAACTTTCCCCCCAGCCCTGTTGGCAAGTTCCAGAGAGACAGCTCCAACACCAGTGTCTCTGCTCCCTAGGTGACTAAAGTCCCTCACTTCTAGCCCTACCACTGCTCCAGCAGGTCCAGCTCTTGGGCCCTCAGACTCCAGGCTCCAATTCAGCTGCTAATCTGGTTGATCAGAGGCTAATCGTCCCTCTGAGCCCAGACTCACCTGCCCGAATTCAGCCAGTGCTGCTACCAGAGACAAATCCTGACATAGATGTTCTTTCTTCTGGCTTTTCTTTCTGGGTTTTGTGGGTCGGATTTCTGTTAAGAGGTTTTTTTTCATATGATAGATGGGGAAAGATAAGGAGTCTTTAGAACTGTGCATGTCTTCTCTCTGCCATCTTGGCTGGAAGTCCTGAAAGATGGTTTATTAAGACAAAGAACTGGATAAAATTGATTTGCTTCGAGATTTATGCAAGAACTCAGAGGTAAATCTCTTCATGAATTTTACCAGGATTCAGCCTCCTAAAACAAGTCATCCTTTCAACTGACATATTAAACAGTCTGTTTTACTTTGGTAAGTATGAATGAAATGTGCAAAACAACCTTGGATTAGATATAATCCAAATAACTGGATATAAATTACTACTCACCCAGTTTGATATAGCATTACAGGCTACTGTTACCAAGAGACTGGGATGCTTTTGTTTTGAGTTTTAAAGGTATTTGAAAAAAAAATATTTTTTTAAAGTGAGACCACTTTTGTCTTATTGACAATTTGTATAAGGGAGCAATTAAAAGTATTATAATTATTTCCTTGGACCATAAATATTGTGTTTTAAATTAGTTGTTGCATTATATTTTCATCACAGAATTATCTTTCATATATTATATATATATATATATATATTTATGTATATTGTTTTTCATATATTTTACTAATATGGTAATAGGACCTACTCCCCAGTTTATTGTTGACTTCTGAAAAAATACACTAGCTAGAAATCAACCAATATATTTTTTAAAATTTTATTTATTTAAGTCACTCTGGTTAAGTGAATTTCCCAGGGTCACAAAACTAGATCATTATGAAGTATCTGAGATATGATTGGAACTCCTGACTCTAGGATTGGTGCTCTATGCACTGCACCAAATAGCTGCCTCTATTTTTTTTGTATAAAAGAGATTTTTGGTAACTTATATATAAGGAATTACTTGGATAATTTCAACTAGAGAAATAAAATAATGTAAGCAGTATCTTCTTTATATTATTGCTTTCTCATGATTTATTCTTTATCAAATTTTCATATTATTATGTAGTTCTTATAAAGAAACAAAAAGAGAAAAGAGTAAAAATAGTTCCTGCATTCAATGAGCTTACATTCTATTGAAGGAGTTGTCAATAGTACTAACAATATAAAATTTTCTATTACAAATTTCTTATTTTGCGGGGTTTGCAAGGTAATGAGGTTCAGTGACTTACTCAAAGTCAAGCAGCTAAGGAAGAATTATGTGACTGACTCTGGATTTGAACTCAGGTCCTCCTGACTCCAGGGCTCTATCCATGGTGTCACCTAGCTGCCCCACCTTTAATAACTTCATTATGGTAATAATGAATCAATAAATTATTTTGGATCATATCATCTCTTTTTCTATCCTGGAAGAGCCTAGAAGAACAACGAAAAACACACTTTATTGAGTTTATATACACATTTTTGGTATGTTTCAAAATTAATTGCTCTCATTACTATACTAACATCATTTTTTCTATCCTTGAATTACCACCATCATTTGCATTACAAGTTATAAATTTCCCATAGTTAAGGAATGAATTATAAATATACAAAGATGGAAAAGAACATTAAAGACAAAGATAATTTCAATTACAACAAATGAAACACTTTCCTATAACCTAATTGATGACAGATTCAGAAAATCATCAGTGCATTGGACAAATATTTATATTAAATATATGATAAAATTCTTATAGTTAATATCTTTAAGCAATTGACAAACTGTTCAGATTCAAAGCTGTTTCCATATATATATATATATATATATATATATGTGTGTGTGTGTGTGTGTGTGTGTGTGTGTGTGTGTGATCAAAAGATGTGAACATTTTTCAATAAGAGAAGAAGAAGCAACCTAAAATTGCCTAATAAGGGTGGAGAAAAAGAAAAAAAATCCTTCCTGTTCTACCTGGGTCCTCCAAATGAGATTCTTGTGGAGTACAAGCTCAGTCAAATTCTAATAACCTACGATGTTAGAGGCTTATCACTTGAGAATACATTTATAGTTGTAATTTTTTAAATTGGACTTTAAAATTTTATAAAAGAAAAATAAAAGATGAAATTTAAAAGCAAAAGAATAATTGAATCTTGCAGACTATTTTAACATATAATACTGATGAGTAATTTAACTCTGTTTACAGTCAGGTAAGGCAAAAAGAATCATGCTTTGATATTTGTAGTTCTCATTATCTGATAAAAGGAAACAAGTAAATCTATATGAAGAGAAATTATGTCAGGAAATTTAAAAAGGAATTTATCATCTGGATATTTGCATAAATTATCATGGAATTACTTTTTTTTCTACTGTAGATATAAGCTTCAAAAATATATAGATTTTTAGATATAAATTTAAATTCAATCTAATGTGATATATCAAAATTTATTCAAGGTATATCTGAAGCTCCTTATGTTCATCTGCTGCCTTTGTCCATTGTTCAATAGCATATATTCCTATTGGAGATGTTCAGGAATGTCTTTACACTTTGCTGTCAAATAATTGTGGAAAAACCTCATAAGTATCTCCTTTAAAACTTGCAAGAAGAGGGGCGGCTAGGTTGCACAGTGGATTGAGCAAAGGCCCTGGAGTCTGGAGTATTTGAGTTCAAGCCTGGCCTCAGACACTTAATAATTACCTAGCTGTGTGGCCTTGGGCAAACCACTTAACCTCATTTGCCTTGCTAAAATAAAAGTAAAAATAAATAAAAATGTCAAGAAGAAAAATACACACTTCCCATTTGTATAAAGAGGAATATTGTGTTTCTGGTTCACCTGATTTCCATATTGATCATCTGGTCATATCCATGTGTGGAGTAGCCTTTTCTTGAAAATGTGTGTCTGATATCAAGTAAGTTTTGTAGATTAAATCTTGGTTAGTCTGTTACCTTCAAGACCAAATTTATCTATAATTCCAATTATTTGTTGATTTCCTTCCTTTCTTTTCTAATCCCTTATGATGAATGTGACAAAAATTTTAGTTATTATTTCTAGATGAAGATTTTCATAGACTGGTTTCTTCAGAATTAGTATATGGAGCAACTTTTTCTATTACTGTGGTGTTAAATAGTTTGCTTTAGATTGAAACAGATATCATTCAGTTATTTTTAATATTATACCCTGGTATTGCATTTTTAACAAATTTTATAGTTTAGGATTATTCTATATCTTCATAGGAATTCTTGTCCATAAATAGTAAAAGCACTGACAAATAGGATTAAAGTCAATAATTCCCATCAATTTACCAAAATCTAAAATGTTTATATTTAATCTTTCATATGCTCTTTTACCAAATTCAGTATGTCTTATTTCACATTATGAATTTTTTTGTTATAAAATCCAACCTTAAATTGAAGAAAATAGAGGAAATCATCAGATCATTTAAGTATGCCTTAAAAATGAAATATGAAATAGAAGTGATGGGTAAATTTAATGGATTTAATCTGGTTGAGTGACTAAAGAAATATGAAGCCCCTTGGCCTCTCTCCTCTGAATCCCGTGGAGCCAGCCCCGATCAGAAATTCAGCATGTCGATTTTGAAGATCATTGCAAGAGAGATCTTTGACTCTCGTGGAAACCCCACCCTTGAAGTTGATCTCTACACTTCAAAAGGTCTCTTCAGAGCTGCTGTGCCCAGTGGGGTTTCTATTGGCATCCATGAATCCCTGGAGCTCCGAGACAATGATAAGACCCAATATATGGGGAGAGGTGTCTCAAAAGCAGTTGAGCACATCAATAAAACTATTCCCCCAACCCTGATTAGCAAGAAATTGAATATTGTGGATCAGGAGAAGATTGACAAATTGATGATAGAGATGGACAGTTCTGAGAATAAATCTAAATTTGGAGCAAATGCTATATTGGGAGTGTCTCTGGCTGTTTGTAAGGAAGGGCTGCAGAGAGAGGTGTCTCCTTGTTTTGCCATATTGCTGATCTTGCAGGCAATGAAGAAGTCATCCTGCCAGTTCCAGCCTTCAATGTGCTCAATGGTGGCTCCCATGCTGGTAACAAGCTAGCAATACAAGAGTTCATGATGCTCCCTGAACAATGTAATTAAGAAGAAATATGGACAGGATGCCATCAATGTAGGAGATGAAGGTGGCTTTGCTCCTAACATCCTGGAGAATAAAGAAGCTCTTGAGCTGCTGAAGGAAGCGATTGACAAGGTTGTAATTGGCATGGATGTTGCTGCTTCTGAATTCTTCCAGTGTGGGAAATATGACTTAGACTTCAAGTCTCCTGATGATCCCAGCAGATACATCTCACCTGCTGAGCTTGGGGACCTTTACAAGAGCTTCATCCGGGACTATCCAGTGGTGTCTCTTGAAGATCCCTTTGAACAGGATGATTGGGAAGCCTGGAAGAATTTTACAGAAACTGCAGGCATCCAGGTTGTAGGGGATGATCTCACAGTGACCAATCCCAAGCGTATTGAAAAGGCTGTGAATGAGAAAACTTGCAATTGCCTCCTGCTCAAAGTGAACCAGATTGGCTCCATGAGCAAATCTCTTCAGGCATGCAAGCTGGCCCAGTCCAACGGGTGGGGAGTAATGGTTTCCCATTGTTCTGGAGAGACTGAAGATACCTTCATTGCAGACCTGGTGGTGAGTCTCTGCACTGGGCAGATCAAAACTGTTGTCCCCTGCCGATCTGAGCGTTTGGCCAAGCATAACCAAATTCTCAGAATTGAGGAAGAACTGAGCAGCAAGGGTAAATTTGCTGGAAGGAACTTCAGAAATCCTCTGGCCAAGTAAGCTCCATGACCATGAGGCCTCAGAGCTAGTAGGCTACAGTCACCACAGTAGAAGTCCTCCAAAGAATGGGCAGAAAGCACCAAGTAATAGACCAGTTTAGTTTTGGGGATGGGGGTTCTACTATATAACTCCACCCTGCTCTCTTCCACCTTTCTGTGTTCTCACTGCTTCTTCTGGTACCTGATCATTTGGTGCTTTTTTTGGAAGACCTCATCTTGTGGGTAGAATAATCTGTTCTCACCCCCACCCCCAGTGTTGATGTGCAGAGTCATATACTTGTGATGCAGCCCCCAACAAGCCCATGGGCCAGATCCTTTAGTGGCTTCTATGTGCAGAGCAAAAGTATTCAGTAATCCACTGGAAAAAAAAAAGAAATATAAAAAAGGGTTTATAATATTCTACAGCATTCAACAGCAACAAAAATATTCCAAAGAAAAAGGTTAAAAAAAAAGAATGCCTGATGAGGCTTTAATAATATCTGAGGAAAGAAGGAAATCAAAACTTAAATAAAAAAATGGAAAAAATAATCAACTGAATGCACAATTCCAGAGAAGAGTAAGGAGAGATAGGATATTTTAAATTAGCAATGAAAAGAAATAGAAGAAAACAATAGGATGGAAATAGCAAGAGATCTCTCTTCAACAAAATTAGAGATATCAAGAGAAAATTTAAACAAAAATGGAAATGATAGACAAAAATGGTAGGGATTTAATATAAGTGTAAAAGATTAAGAAGAAATTGAAAAAAATATACCCAATTGGAGCATAGGCAAGATGGAAGACTAAAGGCACAAAATTCTGGCAGTTCTCCTTTAGATCACACCAAATGCCTTGAAATAATGACTATAAGCAAATTCTAGAGTGGTAAAACCAACAGAAAGCCTGAGTGAAACAATTTTCTGACCCAAGATAACTTGGAAGACCCAAAGGAAAGGGGAAAGGTCTGTTCCAATGGGTTAGAAAGGACTGCAGCACAGCCCAGGCCACATTTGAGCCAACTGTCTCCAACATCCAGGAAGATGCCAAGAGGTATCACAGTCCCTGGGGGCACCTGGGTTCATACTAGTGAGGGAAATTTTCAGACTTCTTAACCCAGGGATTACCAAGGACCTGTTGGAAGGTGAGCAGGAAAACTATTGTACCATAGTGAGAGCGAAGCTCAGTACAATACAGATCTCAGCACAGGCCTCAGTGCAGCCTCTGGCCCTGGGAACCAGAAGCAGATCTGGTGAGGTCACCTGGCAGTGTATCATTCAGTAGCTGCTTCCAGATCACTCAATACAAGTATGGTAATGGGTTTGGCTGAGACTACAGTGCTCTCTTTGCTCTCTCTAAGGCAAGACTCCATTGTTTGGCCCATAGTTAATTCCCAGTCTCAGAAATGGGAGCTTTAGTGGCATAATGCAGCAGGTATCTTCCTTGCAGTTGCTGGGTAAAGGGGAGTTCTTGTGGTCATCTACAGAGTAGAGTAAAGTCCAGTGAGTAGTCAGAGTTGCAAAAATCATGAAAAGTTTGGGAAATTTATCTTTAACCCTGGAAGCAGACCCTCACCTTAACAAAAGAGTTAAAATCAAGACATAGGCTGGGGAAATTAGTAAACAACAGAAGAAAATAATCTTAACACTGACAATTCTTGTGAACTCATGGAGCATCAAAATATTCAGTCAGAAGATTAAGTCACAGCCTCTATATCCAAAACCTTAAAGAAAAATGGGAATTGATCTCAGGCTATGAAAGAGCATAACAAAAAATTTAAACATGAAGTAAGGGAGTTAGGGGCAAAATTGGAAAGGGAAATGAGAGTGATGTGGGAAAATCGTGAAAACCAGATAAGCAGTTTGGTGAAGGAGATACCAAAAATATTGAAGAAAATAATATCTTGAAAACCAGTTTAATTTAAATGGAAAAAGTGTTCAAAAAGGTTAACAAGTAAAAGAAAGTTAAAAAAGCAGAATTGGTCAGATGGAAAAGTAGATACAAAATATCTCTGAAGAAAATAATTCTTTCAAATGTAGAATTGACCTAAAAGAAGATGATGAATTTGTGAGGAATCAAGAAACAATAAATCAAAACTAAAAGAATGAAAACTAGAAGAACATATGAAATATCTATGTTAATAGAATTGTCCTGTAAAACAGAAACAGAGAGGTAATTCAAAAATTACTGAGCTACCTGAAAGTGATGACCAGGAAACTAGCCTAGACTACAATTAAAAAAAATCCTCCAGGAAAATTGTCCTGATATCCTAAAAGCAGAGGGAAAAATAGAAATTGAAGGTATCCATCAATCACCTGCTGAAAAAGATCCCCTCAAAAAGCCCCAAAACTATCAGGAATACTATAACAAATTCCAGACTTCCAAGGAAAGAACATAATATTACAAGCTACCAGAAAGAAACAATTTAAATATAATGAAACTGCAAAAAAATTTAAAAATATATACTAAAAACCTATATAGGAAAGTCTTAATTGTGATTCTCATGATGATATAGTATTGAATTAGAGCCTAAAGACAGAAAAGTAAAAAGGACCTTAGGAAATATCTTTAACAATAAGATGAAAGGAACTGATAGAGTTCTAAATGAGTTATTTAAAACCTTATAATATAATGCTATTAAATTAATGCACTTAAAATGCATTTGCAAAATTAACAGTGGCCACTGCATTTGTCTGCAGTCAGGATTACAGAGGATTTTGCAGCTTCTATATTAAGGACTTGGGGCTTTGAGTGTTGAGGGCCAATCCCAGGGAATGATATTCAGATATACTTGGTGACTTTTTCCATCAAAGATATGTGTGGATTATTGGCCATTGTATGGATCCACTGTTTCACCATTGAACTCTGATCTAGCATAATCTGTGGCTCCAGAGGTGATTGTAAAAGGTTTCTTTGATAGAGAAGTATGCATATTTATAAGAACAAATATTGTAAATTTACCCAGGTAGTTGTAAAACTGAGTCATTCCTGAAATAAGTTTTTGCTATAAAAAGTCTGAGCTTCCAAAAATAAAGTTGGTAGATTTTCACTTCACACCTTTTCTGTTTGGATATGTTTGTCTACCCAACCTGACTCTCAGGAATTCATGTCCAGACCCACACCAGACCTATTGTGGGTGATATTTGAGTATGATATTCCAGAAGTCAAAAGAGAATCATCTATCCAGTAAAACTGAACATACTCTTTCAGGGGAAGAGATGGACATTCAATGAAATAGTGAGCTTTCCAACTTTCCTATTGAAACAACTAAAGCTCAACAGAAAGTTTGATCTTCAAGTATAGATCTCAGGTGTACCACAGAAAGGGTAGATGAGAAGGGTAAATTATGAGGGATTTTAATGATGTTGAACTGCTTGCATCCCTGCATAATAAGATGATACTGTTAAGTCATATGTAACTTCTCATTTATTAGGGCAGTTAGGAGCACATATAGATAAGGCAAAGGAAGGAGTTGAATATGAATTTATAGTAAATTATAAAGGTGGACTTAATGGATGAGAAATAAATGTACTAGAAGAAAGTGAAACAAGAGTTAAAATGTGCAGTTATTTCACAAAAGTTAGGCAAGAAAGGCTTTTGCATTGGAGTTTAAGTCAGAAAGGTGAAGGGGAAAATGAGTGACTCTTTACTCTCATCAGAAGTACCTCAAAAAGGAAATAACCTATACTCTTAATTGAATATAGAAATCTAACGTACCCTAGAGGAAAATAGGAGAGGAAAGGGATGGAGAAAGGGGATGGGGTAAAAGGGAAGGAAGGGTGCAGGTGATAGAAGAGAGAGGAGATTGTTAGAGTAGTGAGATACAATACATATTTGAGGACAGAAAGTTTGAAAGGAGAGACAAAATAGAATAAATGGGATGGGGTGGAATAGGATAGAGGGAAATACAGCTAGCAAGAGCAAATGTGGGGAAAAAATCTGAAGCAATTTCTCTAATGAACTTATGACAAAGAATGTTATTTATACATACCAAAGACAGGGCTGATGGTATCTGAATACAAACTAAAGCACACTGTTTTTTTCTCCAATTTTATTTTTCTTGAGGTTTCACTTTCTGTGTGGTGGTGGTGGTGGGTAGGATTATATTTACTTTTACAAGACTTTTGTAGTAATGTGAAAAAAATTTAAAAAATATATACTAAAAACCTATATAGGAAAGTCTTAATTGTGATTATCATGATGATATAGTATTGAATAAGAGCCTAAAGACATAAAAGTAAAAGGACCTTAGGAAATATCATTAACAATAAGATGAAAGGAACTGATAGAGTTCTAAATGAGTTATTTAAAACCTTATAATATAATGCTATTAAATTAATGCACTTAAAATGCATTTGGAAAATTAACAGTGGCCACTGAATTGAAAAATATCAATTTACTCCATAATCCTAAAAGGAGGTAATGTCAAAGTACTTTCAGATTACCAAATAATTGTACTTAGTTCACATGCTACAAAGATCATGCTTAATATTCTGTAATCTAGAAATATGTGCACCAAAAATTTCCAGAACAGATTGGTTTTTTGATGAGAGACAGAGGAAACAAAGATCAAATTACCAACATTTTTAGGATTGTGGAGAAAACAAGGGCATTACAAAAAATATCTATTTTTGTCTCATTCATTACACTAAATCCTTGAACTGTATTGATCAAAAGAAAATATGGCAAGTCTTAAAAGAGATTAGATCTTATTTATTTCCTAATGAATGAGTAAGAATACCAAGAAGCAACAGTTCAATTGAACATGGGACAGCTGAGTGGTTTAAATTTGGAAAAGGAGTATAAGAACACTACGTGTTGTCTCCTTCCTTTAACTTATATGAAGAGTACATCATTGAAAATGCTAGGTTGGATGAATGAAAAGCTTGCCATAAAAACTAGAGTATTAAGACATGGAAACAGTGTCAGATATTATATAATTTGACTCAACTATCACCCAAGATGGTGACTGTAACATTGAAATTAAAGAAATTGCTCCTTGGAAGGAATGCAGTGGCAAAATTGGAAAGCATACTGAAAAGTAGAGACATTATTTTTTTCCAAAACAGATCCATATAAGCAGTGGTATAATTTATTCCTGTAGTAATGTATGACTAGGAGAGTTAGAATTTAAAGAAAACAAATTACCCCTAAATTGGCATTTTTTGAATTTTAACCTAGTGAAGACTTGAGATTACCTTGGACAATAAGACCACATTAATCAACACAAAATATAATTCAGTTTATTCATAGGTAGATTATAAACTGAAATTAAAGATTAATTTTACCATCAATGAAAAGGCAGAAATCATTTCAAAAGATGCTAAGGTTGAGAAGGATTAAAAATAAAAGGATGTGATGAATAGTGTTAATGTCGAACATGAATCTGTAAAGACATAGAAAGATAGTGGAAGAAAAAAAGAATCTGATATGCCAAAGCACATGAAATTATGAAGAATCAGACATGACTGAGGGAGTGAACAACAGCAATGTTCACCAAGCATGAGATAGAAGAATATACACTTTCTCCCATCTTCAAAACATCTCAGATTTCTCCAAAATTAGAAATCTATTTAAGAGATGAAGCAATTTCAGATGCCCCAGTAAGTTTGAGGTAACAAACCAATGAAATTAATATAATAAAAGGGCAATTCATAAAATGAATACAATATAAATAAATGAAATTAATATGATGAAGTGAATGAAATAAATATAATAAAAGGCTAATTCATAAATCCTACCATCTGCATTTAGCAATTCCACATTTAATATGTTGGCAGAGCTAACCAAACTGCCCATAAACCTACATTAGAACCAAGTTAACATTTTCTCTCTCCTTTCCCTTCAGAAAAAGAAAAGATAAGAAGCTTTCTCTGGAGCAATTGAGGGACAGAGGGAACTGATGTAGGGCACCAAAAGGTGGGTGGATTCAACAGATCTGAAAAATGACATCCATCTGTGGCCAGTTTTGTTCATGTAGAAGTCAGGGATGATATAGAACGGCACTGTGAAGCATGTTTTACCAAGCATGACTGCAAACTGTTACAGTTGTAAGACCCTAAGGAAACAATCATCAAAAGAGGAAGAAGTCAGAAAGTGAATTAAAGGGCAATATAATGGACAAAATAGACCAATTAGTCAAGATCTGAAGAGAAATAAAATAATTTTAAAACAATTCTATTTCTACAGAAGCACTAATTGGTAAAACAGAAAAAAATGAATTTATGTTGGCAATCTTACAAAGAAAAACATTCCAGAAAACTGATCCACAATTTGGGGGGGGGAGGAAGTAAAATCAATTACAATTAAAGAAAACATTACCTCTAAACAAGAAAAACATAGTCTTCTTCACTAGAAGACCAGGATGTCTAAAAATGAGAGCCCCACAATCCAAGAAATAATAAAACCTGTTAGACATATGGAGTGAAAAGACTTAAGTTCATTGTAATCCCCCAGAATCTCTTTTGTAGAAATGTTAATGCATATATAAAATTTCTAAACTAAATTAATTTTTTTGCTATTAAAATTTATAATATTTTTTGATTTACTTTTATGATGAAGCATAATTCATTCCTATGGGCTCAACGTTTTGTCTATTGGAAAATTTCAGTTTCTGAAGTGTTCAGATTCATGATTTCCTTCAGGAGGTCTAAGTCAATATATTCTTCCATGTGGGATATGTGTAGTGAAGAAAACTCCTATAACCTTCTGTGACCTGACTCACTTATTCTTGATCTAAACCAGGGCTATCCAAAATGCAACCCACAGTGTGTTATTATGTGATCTACCTGTAGCTTTTAATTTTCACCACCAAAACAAAAAATAATAAATTTGCATGGAATGTGTATTAATATTTAATTACATCACTAATAAATAATCTCATTGATGTCAAATTTCTTTGCTGTTTTTAAGCAGTTTTACAGATGGAACATAACGCATGAAATTTTCAATCGATTTGTGGAGTCAATTCTGTCTATAATGCAGTCAGTATACCCTTACCTTTATACCATTGGGTTGTCTGTTGTTTTGTGTTTGCTTTCACATATCACACTTTGCCCTATCATTGATGACCCCTGTTCCCCCACTTTCTAATAAAAGTACATTGACTTCTTGAGGCACTTGCTAAAACTAACTAAGATAAGAAAAATTAACTATTATATTAGTGTACTATATTTTTTATTCTAGGTGTGGCCCTCAAATAATTAATTTATTTTAATGTGGTCATAAGATAACCTAAGGTTAGACAACCCTGGTCCACTACTATTCCCACATACTAGCTGAATAAAAAAAAATCTTAATTATTTAAAAAAATTAAATCCTTCCTAAATCAACCATGCACATTAGATATTTTTCCTCATTAGTCCTCAAAAAGCAAATCCTATCTGAGATTTTTAGGGTGTAATGGTAGCATCTGCTGTGATATTAATATGTTTTGATGGGAAAATAAGCCACATGAATCCATTAATAATAATTCTGACTTCTAGATTACCTTGTGTTACAATTACTCCTATAAATTTAAACAATATTCCACAATATGAAACAACAGTGTCTCATATATATATATTTATAACACATGAGACTTTGTTTGAGTCTTGAGAGATGATGGTCGAGGAGTAAAGTTAAAGACAAATACAGTTTTAAATAAGAATAGAGCATGTCAAACAAACAAAATATCAAGTAAACATTCATTAAGCACCTACTATATGTAAGTTTGATACATTTTAAAGTTTCAGTTGAATTAAGGGACACATTGGAATAATTTATCAAAAAATAGTTATTAAATGCTTATTATGTAAAACCAAACATTTTACTGTTTCAAGTTATTTTTACTAGTTGGACACTCAATTGATTAATATCCTATTTATTTCTTTTATTGATTTTCACATTTAGAGAAAAACATTTTTCCTTAAGTATTTATTGGCTACACTTCACAAAATTAGTATGCTGTCTTGTCACATTGTCATTATCTTTAATGGAATAATTGTTTCTATGATTCGTTCTTCAATCTAGTCAATACTTAGTATTAGACTATTTAAATTCAAATAATTTTATTCAGTGCTTCCATAGTCCATTACTTAATATAATTTTATTGCATTATGGAATGTAAAGGTTGCATTTTAATTTCTGCTTTTCAACATTTGTCTGTGAAATTTTCATGCCCTAATATATGGTCATTTTTGTAAAAGTACCATGTTCAGTTTTATACAGGGTTATATACATATTCTTTTCTGGTCTCGTGCAGTTTTATGCAAAGACCTATAATATATAACTTTTATAAGATTTTATTTATCTCCCTAACTTTTTTGTTATTTATTTTATGGTTATATTTATCTAGTTCTGAGAGGGAAAATTTGAGGTCACTCAGTTTTGTTTTATTGCTTTAATATTTTCCCCATAATTCATTTAGCTTTACATTTGGTAATTTTGTTGCTATGCAATTTGGTACATATGTTTTGTATTCATATGGCTTCCTTGTCTATGGTACAAGATATAGTTTAATACCTTTGTATCTCCAGTTCATAAAAATAAACTTTGCATAAAGAAGGTGTTTAATAAATATTAATTACATTTAATTAAATTGAATTGAATTCAATTTTCTTGCTGTCAGTTTCTTTATCTTTGTAAAGGACAGTAAGATAGGATGATATCTGAGGTGTATATTTCAAAATTCATAATTCTATAGTTCAGTGAAATAAGTCCTGGGTTTAGAGGCAGAAGATTTAACTAAAAATTTAAATTCTTCTCCATGGGTAGAATAATTTCTATTCCTATGCAGCTATAGCCTCTAGGAACAAGAAAAAATACTGACTGAATATAAGAAATCGAATATCTTCATCCTTAAAGATATGAGGGCAGGTAGGTGATGAAGCACATAGAGCACTGACCCTGGAGTGAAGAGGACCTGAGTTCAAATATAACCTCAGAGACTTAATAATTGCCTAACTGTGTTACCTTGGGCAAATCCCTTAATCCCATAGAGTTAAATAAATAAAAAGTTTTTAAAAAACTGAATATTATTAAAGATATGTCTTTACTCTTTATCTTTGTTATCAGGTACTGTAATTATACCTCTCTATTCTTTCCTCTAAGCTTTAAATTTCACTTTATTTTTATTTCAGCTAGTGCTTCTTCCTTTTCCATCTCTTTTTTGACAATATTCACACAAAATAAACACAAACCCACAAATACACAAATATCTTGAAATCTATAAGCAGAAAACAACCTATTTACCACTATGATTATGTATATTTTCCTATTTAATAATATTAATTTGTCTTACCAAAAAATTCACTGAACATACATGAGCAGTGGCTAGATCTAACTAAACCAGTTTTAAATATAGTTTTTTTTTTATAACATTGGGTTCTAAACTTTTGAGTGAATAGAGTCTTCAGTTTAGTTTGAGAGGAGCTAGCTTCCAGTTCTGCATATGATACTTGGTAGCTGCAAGATTCTGGAATGGTCAGTTTATCTTTATATAATAAGTAGAAAAATCTCTGCAGCTTATTATAGCATTCAACTTGAGTTATCACATGCCACTAATGAACATGTCAATTTATCTTTCATTCAATATCTTAGCATCACCACATAAATTTTAATATTGGGATTCAGAATTCTAAGTAATCATAGAATTCATCTAGTACATGTCTCTTAGGGTGATACTAGGGCATTTTGCACACCTTAAAGAAATCTGTAAATATTTTTAAAACTCTTTACAATTTCTGTTAAGTATTGTTTTTATTTAATTGTCATATGAAATCGATCATTAGGCAAATATGTCATTAGAAATTTTTCCCATTATCCAAATCATCTAGTTCATCCTGCCTTTAAATTTGTACAGACCTCATCATGTCACATTAATTGCTTAGAGTTCTTAACACCTTCCCCATTATTTACAAAATAAATTCCAACATCCCTTAGTCTATAACCTTGATTTTCAACCAACTAGGATAGAAAATTATTACTTCCCTTTAATCTGCAGTTTTATATTTTTGAATAATGTCCTTCCTGGGCCATCAGTCCCCTCTGATTGCTCTTACCATCATTTGAAAGTTAAATTCTGAAGAAAAATGGTTGTATTTAATTTTTTAATCTCTATATCTAGAGTTTCCTTTGGCTGAGGCATAACGTATTTTGCTTCAACCTTTTATCTTTAGCTTCTGTGTCTGTCTCTTCTTCAAGTGTGTTTATTGTAAATAACATATTGTAGGATTGTTTTTAATCCATTCTGCTATTTGCTTCTGTTTTATGGGACAATTCATCCCATTCCCATTTACAGTTAACATTATTAATTCTGTATTACTCTCCATGCTATCTTTCTTAATTTACATATTTTTTCTTTTCTCTTATTTCTCCTCACCAAAATATTACTACCTTTCCCCTTTGACTTCTTTTAAAAATTTAACTTTCAGTTCATTTTCACTTTTACCTTTACCTTCCCTTTTACCAGTCCCTTCTTCACTTATCTTTCCCTTTCCCAGTCCCTCCCTTCCCTGTATAATAAGGCAGATTTTTAACCCCAAGTGGCAATGTATCTTATTCCCTCTTTGGCCCACATCAGTTGAATAGAATTTACTCAGAATTCACATTCTCCCTTTATTCTGTCTAAAATTATAAATCTCTGTGACTCTTCCCTTGGTATTATTTATCACTCTAATACTATTAATCAGGTATCATCAATCACAGTTTGAATATTTGATTGTTTGCTAAGTTCAAATTGTTATTAATGTATCATCAAAGATTGTTTGCTGGATTGCTTGATAACCAGCATTGATTCAAATTGAATCAAATTATAATCATTTTTATCCTATTCCCCCCTCTTCAAGTATCTTTCAAGTATGTGCCTTCCTCCCCAAGAGCCAAGGTCATATCAATTCTTGAACTATTTGTGCCTCTCCTCCCAGGTCTATTTTCTCTAACACATTAACCCCCCTCCCCACCTCCACTCAAGGTCAAGGTACTTAACTCTATGTTAAGTGAAGCAAGATCTATTTTCTTTCACACTCTACCCCTCCTCACCCAGGGTACGTAGCCCCTAGTTAAGAGAAGCAAGACCTGTTCTCTCTCCCACTTTATCCCCATTCCACATCCATGGTACTTAACCCCTTGTTAAGTGAACAAGGCCAATTTTCTTTCACATTTTATCTCCTCCCTTCCCCACCCAGAGCATTTAACATCTTTCTGAAGCAAGGTCTATTCTTTCTTTCACTTTATCCCCCCACTCCTAACCCAGGGCACTTAACACTTAGTTAAGAGAAGCACAGGTTAAGTTAAACCCTGATCTAGTTAACTGCAAGAATCTTAAAGATCTCTAACTTCTGGGAGGATCTGGAAGTCTCACCTGAGAACTTTACAAATGATTGTAAGTTATTAGAGAAACTGACTCAGGACCTCACAGTTTATGATGGCCTCATTAGACAATTGCTACTTCTACTGCTAAGCACAGTAGAATTAAAGTGGGTCAAAAGATAATGAGACTCTTAAATTTAAGTTAACACCCCTGCTTTTCTTCAGGGCATTTTGCCTCAAAAATTGTGATGCCATCTTAAACCGCTTAAGTGGAGAGATAAGACCCAATTATACCCATATCCTTTAGGTTCATTTTCTTGAATTATATTCTACCCTCTAATTATCCTTAGAAAACTAAAATTCTAAAGAATTAGAAGTGTTATATATCTTTACTTTGGGGTTGTATACAATTTGATGATCTTGATCAACATTTGTTTTGTTTTGTTTTGTTTTGTTTTTTCCTTCCCGTTTTCATTTACCTTTTTTATGCAACTCTAGAGTTATGTATTTGGAGACTGAATTCTCTGTTCAGTTCTCTCTCTTTGTATCAGGAAATTCTGGATATCCTCTATTTTTTGAATATCCATCTTTTTTCCCCGACAATGCTGAATTTCGCAGGGTGGTTCATTCTGGGTTGTATTCACATTTCCTTTACTCTCCAAAATATGCTATTCCAGGTTAGTTTGATTGGGTTTCCTCTGTAATTAATTTTTTGCTGCTTACAATGTTTTCTCCTTTATTTGAGAGTTATGAAATTTGGCTATTATAGCCCTTGGAGTTTTATCATGGTTCCCTTTCTGGAGGAGTTCTGTGGATTCTCTCAATGGTTATATAACAGATTTCAAGTGTTTTCCATTCTAATTTACAGCACGATGTTTTATAGGTTCTTCTTTTGATCCAGGTTTTCTAGTCTTCCAATAATTTGTAGATTGTCTCTCCTGAATCTATTTTCCAGGTTGTGTGGGGAATTTAAACCTTAATGCAAAATGACTACTCAGAGTCCTCTCAAAGTGGCAGCAAAGAGTTAAAATTTAATTCAGTTCTTGCAAGAAGTGGGCTAGTTCCTAACTATGAGAGAGAGAGAGAGAGAGAGAGAGAGAGAGAGAGAGAGAGAGAGAGCAGGAAAAGCGGAATTACAGAAGCTGAAGTAGGATTAAAAAACAATCCACAAAAACCACAACTCATTCTCCCTCCTCTTTTCTGCTCACCCTTACAACAATTGGTCAAATATGATGGTCCAAAGACAAGGAATATACCTGAGCTTTCCCAGGAAAGTTAGTCTTTGTTTACATCTTATAAGGTTAGGGTGACCTGATTTTTCTAGCTGGAGGTCCAGGTTCCCATGCTCACCTTATTCTTGAGAAATAGAAATTGAGGCCTATGGCCTAGACTAATTTAGCACTATGTTTCTGAAAAGTCAGCACTTTGCCCCTCACAAGGTCATTCATTTTACGTAAAAGGTACTTTACATTTTCTTCAGTTTTTTCAGCCTTTTTATCTTGTTTGATAGATTTTTGTAGTCTTTTAGACTCATTGGTTTCTATATGTTCAATTTTGAATTTTTAGGATTTTTTTTCAATTACCTTCTGTGTTTTCTTTTACACTTTAGTTATTTTTAATAGAGCTGATTTCTTTGTTTGACTTTTCATAATTTTCCTGCATGACTTTCAGTTCTTTTTTTCCCCTTTTTTCTTTTTCTCTTCTTTGGAAATTATTTTTTGAGCTCTTCAATGAGCTTTTGTATTTGAGTCCAATTTAGAGACTGTTTTGATACTTCCCCTGAGAGTGATTTTACACTGAATTCTTCTTCAGACATGGCATTGTTATCATCTTTGTCTGTAAAGTAGTTTTCTTTAGTAAATGTTCTTTTTATGTTTTGTTTTGTTTTTTTGTTTTAGGTTCTTACAAGGCAAATGGGGTTAAGTGGCTTGCCCAAGGCCACACAATTAGGTAATTCTTAAGTGTCTGAGATCGGATTTGAACCCAGGTACTCCTGACTCCAAGGCCGGTGCTTTATCCACTATGCCACCTAGCCACCCTGTAAATATCCTTTTAACTCTTTTTGTTCATCTTTGTTGTTTTAGTTCTGCTCCTGTGGCATAGAGAGTATAGATCCAAGCTTTTTTTTTTCCCCTGGGGCTGGGTTCTAGCTTGTCTTTGGATCAGATGTTGCCTATGTAGTCCAGGCCTACCTTTGCAGAGGTGATTATTTTCCCTCCTTTATGTCCAGGTTCTTACTTAACAGTGGTTTGTTCTTGACCCAGTCCTATCTTTTACCCTGATTTCTCAGGCTTCAGAGTTTATTTAGGGTTGGGTTTCTCCCTGCTGACTTGCTCTCTAGCTGCTGGGATCTCCGCTGTTGTTAAGATGCTGGGACTTAGATTATATTGTGCCTAAAAACTTCCTGCTTCACTGGCTTACCTGTTCTCTCACCTCCTGGATGTTATTTTCCTTGTCCCCTAAAGAGACAGACCTTCATTGAAGATCTTCCATGACATCTATAGTTGAAAACTTCTTTGAATCTTCTCTTTTTCTTGGTGGGATCTGTGGTGTGGATGTCAGAGTGGAGGCTTCATTTATCTTTCATAGAGAAAAGCTCCAGGAGCATGATGACTTCTCACCACCATCATTGCTCTGGTCCAGATGTCCCAATCTCAGAATTTAGCTACTTGGGTCTTCATTATCATCAATCAGTAAGTAAATATTTATTGAGTCCTAATTTCAAGGGATACAAATTTGAAAAATAAAGTTCAATAAGTTTTCAATGTAATGGTAGGTGGAGAGTAAAACCATCAAAATGGAGTTGGAAAGGGAGGTTGGTAAGAATAATGATGCCTGATGAACTTGATGTTGACATTCCTGGGGTTATGTTTGTGAAAATTAAAGAAGTGCAGTCAAATGGAAAATGATACTTCTTATCATTTACACTATAGTTCTGGGATACATACCTTCACCCTCTACCTCTCATGCTTTCCTCCTTTTACCACTTTATTCTCATCATTCTGTGCATGGGAATATTTTCACTTCAATTATGAGTTGAAAGACTACCCATGCTGAGGAACCAACCCAAATGCTCCTCCCTTTTTTGAAGTCTTTGTTCTCAATTGTAAATGATATTCCTTTCCCATGTAAATATGCTTTCTTTTTCATTATACCATAGATATCTTAAATGTTCATTCTCTTTTCTATGTAGCTAGCTCCTTGAAGAAAAGGATCAACTTTTAATTTTTATTCATATCACCCAACAATTATCAGTGTTATGAACACATAAGGAGCTTAATGTTTAATGAACTGAACATATCAAATATGATACTTTTAAAAATTAAAATTTTAAGGATTAGTTAGTGCTAATATTAAAATCACTAAATATAATAGATGTAAATATGAAAGTATATCAGAAAAATCAGTACAATAGAGAAATACTGAATATTCTATCATTCTAACCATCCTTCACAGATTCAGAATTCTTTTTTGCTTCTGTTTATGCTCTCACCTTCACCTGATCAAGGGTCATTTAAGTAGTGCACTGAGAATATGAACCATTGGATTAGGAGGGCCTGAATTCAAATCTTGTTTCAAATACTTGGCACCTAATTGCCTCACATCCAGGGCCTTATTCATGATGTTGATTGATTTTTGACCACTGGATCCATGTGGCTAGGGAGGAGAAAGTGAGGTTCGTGATTTAGCACACCATCCCCTCACTCAAATCTAAATCACTTTCATGTATATTTATAAATATGTATATACACATATTTATATATGTGTATATACATATATGAACTTGCATATATATATATGTATGAACTTCTGAAAATGTAATGCTGTTTCCATATACAATAATATTCATCCTTCATACTCAAAGAAGTCCAGTGGCATCAAAATGTTGTTTTCAAAGTATGATGTGTTCAAATATGGCTTATCAGTGTAGTATGAGCTCAGAAGGTTCTACCACAGGTTGAGGGGAGAGGGAAATTAGGTTATATGAACATTTGGAGTGGAGATAGCTGTAGATTTCACATTTTCTTTGCACTATTGTGATTGTTTGCATTGCTCATAGAGCTGAGTTCCTTCTTTGATGTGGGAACACCAAGATCAGTGGTACTGAGCCAACATCTCCTGTATTTCACAATCATTGCTAAAGTTTTCTGAAAATGTCCTTGTTCCACTTACCTTATTGTAGTTCTCTAATTGTAGCTTATTTGGGAAAACAATTTTTCCCACAATCTAGCTATATACTCATAATTGTACTTGAATATTTTTGAAAAATGTGCTCCAATTTTTTCTGCAAATATGGAAATAGAACAAACTTCTTTCTATTTTCTTGAGAAATCACATAGTTCTTTCATAATTATATACTTGCCCCTGATATATTATTCAAATTACAGCAAGGTTCTCTTAAAATACTGGTTTTGGATGAGAGAACTGATACATTTCTTTAGGGTCTGCTGTAGTGTAACAATATTTTTCCATCCAGATGAACAATTTGATGTAGTGTATTTCTGAATATAAATAATTTTGTAATAATAAAATAGGACTGACTATACTATAATAAAGAAACATAATGGAAAACTTACATTATTTAAATACTTCTGCTTTTTCCTAATGTTATATCAAATCCAAGATTCCATAATATAGCATACTTCATTATAATAATTTTATTTCAGACATTTTTGTTAAGTTTGAAGCCATGGCAATTAATAATTAATGTATCTTTTCTTGTCTTGGGAATAAATGCAAAGAGTAAGCTCTTAATCACAGTAACATGGGAACTTTTGGAGTAAATGATTTAAATCTATTTTTAACACTGCTAAAAGTATACTTGTGTTAGCATGAAAATATGACTCCCAAAGCATTTATTATTTACTTGCTTGCTAATTGAAGTAGTGATAATTCAGTATTACTTGGTGTCATGAAACAGCATAAAAATGGAGAGAAAGAAATCGAACAGCAAGAAAGCTCTTATTTAATCTCACCTATCTTAATTTAAAATATTTGGTGAATTCTAAGGATTATTGTTATAGCTCTTTGAATTCAGTATTCAACATTTATACTACCATGTTTAATGTAGGATATTCTGTAAATTTATCCCAATTTTTATTATTATGAAATTACTTGTTAGATAGTAAGGAAAATTGGGAAATTATTTAAATTTTGAATTGTTTTGAAGTAATGATAATAAAGAAATTGACTTCAATAGGTGAGAAGTATGAATAAAGTAAAATCAGAGATTGAGGAAATCATATTAAATAGAGTTTTATTATAAATATTTTTAAAAATCAAACATATAAATAGGTTTTTTGATTATTGTTGAATATTATTAAATAGATTCAATAGACAAAGTTTCAATAATTATAGAAATTATCCATGAAATAATGAAAACATCCTCCCTGCCAACATTCATGTTATTACAAACCAAATGATAGGCATGTGAATATGTTTCAGAAGAAAAAGAAATTCTTATACAATTATTTTTATAAACTGACTCATTTTCAGCATTCTTTATCTATATAATAGGAAAATAGCACAAGATTAGATCTAAATTCTTTACCATTATTCTATAATTCTGATAATTCAACAATTTCCATAGAATTAGAAATCATTCAGTTTCTACTCTGACTTCTTTTATCTTCATTTCTCCCCTTTTAATTGATTTCCTTTTTGTTTTCTAAATTCGTTTTCCACATCCTTTCTCTTCTTTTCATCACTGCGATCTTTCTATGTCTTTAATAAACCACAAATATTATGGGTTACTTTCCTCACAACTCTTGAAGCCATTTATTTTTTTATGTTTTTATTTCATTGAATTGAATATCTTTTTCCTAATTAATTTATTTTTCAATCATATGCAAATGTATATTTTTAATTAACAAAAGTTCCTTCCTCCCTCCCTTCCCAACCCCTCCCCTCAGCTGCAAACAGTCAGGTTAGCATTGTATATATGTATTTTTGACAAATGTGTTTACAGATTAGTCATTTTTGTTATGAGGAATTAGGAATAAGGGAAAGAGATGTATAAGAGATAATTTTTATAAAATATTCATCAGATTCTGAATGGTATTTTGTTTTGTTTTTGTTTTGTCTTTCATCCTCTGAATGGGGATGACATTGTCCATAGCCAATCTGATATGGTTGTCCTAATGCTCTGAACTGTTGAGAGGAGCTGCTTACATTAAAACCAAGTTCTACAAATGTTATCTCCATACTGTAGAAGGGAAAATAAAAATCAGGGAGGTAAAATAGATTTACCTGGGGCAAAAAAACTAGTTAAATATCATTATCAAAATTTTAATCCATGTTTTCTCAGAAATTTAAACTAATGTTTAGATTCTAAATAACTTCACAAAAAAGAAACACTAATCAACAATTCTTCAGCTTTTTTATCCTCAGCAAATTTTGGTTATGGTTTTTACTTTGTTTCCATCTTAGCTCTTAAGAAAATCCATTAGCATTACATTTTGACCAGAATTGTGGAGTAGAAAGAAGTTGTATGCTATATGTAGTGGAGATTACAAGAAATAACAGTAGGGACTTGTTCCTAATAACCCTTCATTTTTCTCATAATTTATTTTCACCTCCTCTCTTTGTTTAAACTTCCAGCATCTATATTCTTTATTGGGATTATTTCATTTACAACATGCACGTGTCTTACTTGATCTTTCTGTGCTTTATGGAGGTATGCTCTCTCTTACCTTTAAAATATTTTTTATAAAAATAAAAAATTTCCACAAGATGTCAAGGACAATTTATTCTGGATCCTCTAATCTAGTTTGCTTAATTCATACATGAGGAAATAAATGACCATAGAGGATCAGTGACATGTCTAAGATCACAAGACTAAATTGATAGAGATGATGTCATCCAAATCAACTATTTCCCCTTCCAAAATGTTTTACGGTGTATTACAAAATATCCAGAAGGGAACCTTCCTGAAAAAGGTCATGCAAAATATATTGCACATAATAATTCAGAAAAATGTTCCTCATCAGGATCACTAAAGAGTTGATCTGAATATGATACATCCAAATATAATTTGCTAGAGCATCATTATGGTAGATTAGATGAACATGTCCTATAGTGACACAGGATATGTGTTTCATTCAAGAGAGCAATGAGGCTTTTTATTCCTAGTTTGTCCTCAGTAACAATTCATTTTTTATTCAAATAGATCACCTTGCATTCTTTAAATAAATAACCATTGGTTTAGATTTTTTTTCCTCTTCATCAGTCACCTTGAGGGCTATCTTTTCTTTAGCTGGTAGAAAATGGAATTAATTATCTCTGAAAACCGAAGTGTCATAGCTATAAATGTTTACTCTTGAAAATAGTATCAATTCATAAGCATACCTTCTTGGATAAAACTGTGACATATCATGTATAAACAAACAATTGAATTATCTGGTCAGTATGTCAGAATATTTACAGGCTATTTTACTACTTTTTTTTTTACATGCTGCTTGTAATCACATCAAAGTGATTAATATATTGACTACCCTTTTCTGGAAATCTCTTTGGCAAACTCAAAAATGTGTCAGATACTTGAAGACTGACAGGAAATTCAATTCAACAAATTCATTAAATAAATATGCTGTTCAAAACACTCTGCTGGAAGTTTTGAATACCAAGATACATCTCTCAATACTTCCAGTTTCCCCCAAAAAGCACTTTTCCTGAAAGGTCTTCATTCCATAGTAGTTTAAGTCCTAAGATATAAGTTCTCTATGGAAAGTTAGTCGAATTAATATTCAATGATATCACTACATTGTGTTATTGTGATTCTTGTTCAGTTGTTTATTCATTTATGTCTCTTCATGACTCTTGAGATTTTCTTGGCAAGGTTAATAATTTTCCATTTCTCCCTCTTTTTACAGATACTGACTGAGGTTAAGAGGGTTAAATGATGTGCCCAGGGTCACACAGCTATTATATATTTGAGGCTGCATTTTGAATTCAAGGTTTCCTGACTTCAGACTTGGTATTATATTCACTGTGCCATCTACCAGTTCTCTTCTAGTATAACTACTACCAGTAATATTTTGAATATTTACATTCCATGGAAAATAATACTACACTGTAGTTTAATTGGGGCTTGATATAATTTTGTGGCTTTTACCCTCTTTAATTTATTAATTTATTCAATTGAATTGGACAAAACTCTTAAGTATATTTTGAGGATAAGTGCATCATAAAAGAATAATCAGTAAAAAACACAAAGGAAGCAATAACAGTATATTTTTCTCCTTTATTTTTGCTTTGATGAAACAGTAGATACTTTCTTATAATTCTCTGAAGTTACTCCTGCCCCAAGCATATTCTTTGAAAAGAGTTAAGCAGGG
Source organism: Macrotis lagotis (assembly GCF_037893015.1). NCBI lineage: Eukaryota > Metazoa > Chordata > Mammalia > Peramelemorphia > Peramelidae > Macrotis > Macrotis lagotis. The sequence goes on from NC_133658.1 coordinate 660,472,969, forward strand.
GCAGCTAGGTGGTATGGTTAGAGCATCAAGCCTGGAATCAGGAGCACCTGAGTTCAAATCTGACCTCAGACACTTTATGCTTACTAGTTATGTGACTTGGGCAAGTCATTTAACCCACTGACCTGCAAAAACCAGAAAAAAAGGAAATTGTCAATGTTATCTATGGGCATCAAGTGATTAATCATATATATACATATATATATATATACATGTATATATGTATATATATGTATATATATATATATATATATATATATATATATGATTTCCTTCTTCTTTAATTTGGAAGCCAGTCTCAGTTCTTTTTAGAAGAGGTAAACTGAATTCCAAATAAACTTCAACATTCTAACTTTTAAATGGTTAGACAATAAACTACATTAGATACCGATGACCTTTAGTATGTTCATTCATGATTTCTTGATTTACTTAATGATCCTTATTTACTTCCAAATATTTGACTCAACAGGCATTTAGATAGCAGAATAGATAGGGTGCTGACCCTGAAGTCAGAGAAGCATGAAGTCAAATCAAGCCCCATACAATTAAGATATATATAAAACCTTGTTTAAATAACATTATGTCTCTAAGGTCTCCATTTGCTCATGTATAAAATTGAGATGATAAAGTATCTACTTTCTAGCGTTTCTGTGAGAATCAAATGAAATTAATGTTTTTAAGAATCTGAAAATTTTTGTGTGCAATAGAAATGCTAGTTTGTGTTATTGCTTTTTGTTTCTATTATTAATATAAATTGATTTTGTACTGACATTTACATATATTATTATTATTAGCTTGTATTTCTGTAACCCTTTACAATTTGTAAAACATTTAAAATATTGCTTCATTTGATCTTCATAAAAGTTTTCTCATTTCTTTCTCGTATTTACAAATAAAGGAAACTGTTTCTAAGAGAGATTAAGTGATATACCCAGGATCACTCATTTAGTAAATCTCTAAGGTTTTATTTGAACTAAGGCTTTAATGAAAACAGCTCTATCACTTTATCCACTAATCTACACAGCTCCTTATATGTCCATCTCTGTGTGTACACACACTTACCTATGTACATATATGTGAACATATATTTCTATATGTAGAAGTATATTTATAAATTTGAATTCTATTTATCACAGGGACCATGTAATTTAAATACTTTGTATTACTATTATTTAACTCTATATGGACATGGTGTTTTTCTTTGTAATATTATTGATTTATTACTGTGTAATTTTTAGATGATTTTAAATCACATCCAATGTGATTTGGTCACAGTAATGATGAATAATGTTCCTCTATGTACACAAAATTAGTCACATAAAGATTAAAACATGGAGAGAACACTGTCAAAAACATTTTGCTATAAGAAACTAGACTTTCTACAGTAATAATATTTTTAAAGTTTATTTTGTTAGGTGTTTTTTCAAGGCAAATGGGGTTAAGTGGCTTGCCCAATGTCGCACAGCTAGGTAATTATTAAGTGTCTGAGACCAGATTTGAACCCAGGTACTCCTGACTCCAGGCCTGGTGCTTTATCCACTGAGCCACATAGCTGCCCCTATTTTTAAAGTTTATGATTCACTTTTCTAGCAACTACATATATATATATATATATATATATATATATATATATATATATATATATATATATACATATGCACATATCTAAGTATAGATATATGTATCCATATATAACTACACAAATATGATATACATGCATACACATATACACTTTCATACACTTTATATAAAGAAGAACAGCAAACAGACATTGATGAAAGAGTTCACCAGAGCATTTATACTTCTTTTCTGAACTGAATTGTCTTATAAATTGAAATTCATTAGTCAAAGTTTGGGGAAGAAGTACAATTTATTTTGTTAGAAAATGGGAATTACAAAGTGACTTGAATAAATCATGAAAGAGAGTACCAAAATATAGATAATAATCATCCACCAAGTTGAGTGTTAAAAATGAACATGAACACTTGAATCTTAATTTGAGACAATAATTAATTTATTTGCAAACAAAGCAAAAAAATCATAATTCTTCAATGTGTAGAATAAAGCAAACAGGCCCTCTTAGAATTTTAGCTATAATAAACAAAGCAACATATTTGTTATGTTGTTATTGCTTTATGTTCCTATAAAAATTGAGTACTTAATAAATGAGTCTTTTCAATTAAAAAGTGCCATCAATATTGATTACAAGGAGAGGGTTGGAACATATATAAAAAATAAAAAGAATTAATAATTTTAATAAATGGTATTCATTTTCTTGCTTGAATTATACTGAGATTTTCACACAATGCTTTTGACCAAAGAAGTGTGTGTGTGTGTGTGTGTGTGTGTGTGTGTGTGTGTGTGTGTGTATCTGATTTATTTTTCTGGGTCTTTAAGAAAAGAATTGGTGGGTGGGGACAACACAATTGGTGGGTAAAGAAGATTTCCTAGTAATCAGATCAAATTAGAAATTTAAGGGTGAAACTTGTTCTTAAGAAAGATAGAAATTTGAGATTAACTCAAGCACTGAATAATAAATATATTTTCTGGTTAAAGCCAGACTGCCTTCACCTGAAATAAAAGTCATCCTGTACTACAAGGAAAGGAGACAAGAGGAAGAGACTCCCCTCCTCCTCCTCTTCTTTCTTCTCCTAGCTCTTATCTTCCAGATAACCCTCCTCCAGGAACCAGTCTGAGACTTCCATTGGGGCACCATCTCTTTCATTGACTTCCTCCAACCTACCTGCACATTCATTCAAACATGTTGTTACTGTTCTTAACATTTCTTCTTCTGAGTGTCACTGCCCTGGCTGATGCCATTCAGAACAAGACAAAGATCATTGATGATAAATCCTGTATTCCCCACTCCTAACCCTGGCAACTCACTCTACTTGCTGGAACATTCTTGGATAACACAATGCCCATGGTCCAGGACCTCCAAGCAATTGGTGAGGGTGGCACAGTAAATACCCTACCCCCAAATACATCTGCAGAACCAAAAAAACCATGATCAAAAGCTGGTAGATCTGACCCCTGAAGTTCAGGGGCCAAAGACTGTACCCAATTTGAGACCATCTGCCTGATGTCCGACTGGGCTACTGTTTTCAGTTTTTTTTAACACATATCCCAATAATCTCCAGTGCTTGAAAATCTGTAACACATCCCCAAAAAATGCAGAAATGATTATGGAAAAGCAATTACTCCTGGTGGAGTAAGGTTACTCTGAGCACAGAGAAATATTGTAATACTTTGGTCATGCCTTTTGGGGCAGGAATAAAAGTGGCATGTAGAGCATTCCTTATGCTGAGTGAGTGCTATCTTAGCCACTCCTTGAGCACTGCCCCTGTGGTCTGCATTGCAGAATACCTGGAGCCAGAAGCTAAACCACTCCTCAAGCACCACTCTTGGCCTGGTCACTTGGCCTGTATTTAAGTAAACATCTGTCTAGAAAAGGAAATAAATACCATTATTTAAAACTATTCATTTATTTTATTTTTGTAAATACAAGTAACATTGCTTACCTTGTAAACAGTGTTCATGACATATTTTAATTGAAAACAAGTTTTTAATAAGTACTCAAATTTCATAGAATTGTAATACAAAATAAACACAATAATGAAACAATAGATTTGTTGCATTGTTCTTACTGGAGGTAAAATTCTAATAGAGCTTATTTGCTTTATTCTTCATAGCACCTTGAAAAATCTTAGTTTATTTTATTTTGTCTTTTTTTTCTTTTTAACATGAGTCTTTTTCCAGCTTGTAGTTATCCCCTTTGCTATTTGCTTTCATTCATCTCTTTTAGCTTATTTTTTTTTGCTGTCTTAAGAAACTACTATCCCTCATAAGAAATACACCATCTAGAAGGGGAGAATGGGGTGTACAGACTGAAAAGACAGTATCCCCTTCCCTAAGAGAGGGCAATATGCACACTTTGACAACTTGGCTACTTTTGGAGCTCCATTACCTGGGGGATTCACCCTTGTCTCTCATGTGTCATCAGAAAATCTTCAATCCCAGCTGCTCATACCCTCATAGAAAGATGAAATTGGCTTTTCTCAAGAGGCACTGTTTACTAGACATCCTGTGGCAATATAGCATTGGGAGACAGAGGTGATTAATGACCACAGAGGAGAAGATATAGGAAATCAGCCTATTGGTCAGCCTATGACACCTCAACCACTGAACTGCTGTGGAGAGCAGAAGGATGAGGCATATTTAGCTGGGACCAGTTCTGCATTAACTGAAGTCACTTGGTATAGGGACTGAAGCAAATGAAAATTGAATTCCCCAGTGTGGTGTGGGCAAAGGCAGAGACACTTATGAGTTCACCTCTTCAAAGAACTTGCCATCACAAAAAAAGAACTAGAAACTGAATGATAAGAGAATAAAAGGAAAAAATGACTGAAGTTACCAAAGATCCCAAATGAAAATTCTGTTTAAAAAGCTGAGTGCAAGTAGATCAAAATAAATCAAGAAGTCAGCTATTTATAATAGAAGGAAAATGGCATCTAAACCAAATCAGAAATCTCTGTATAAATATAAAAAATAAAGCAAAATGAAGCAGCATTTGATGAGGCAGAAAAAACTTTCAATTGCCAAATGAGTGTGGAAACACAGCATGATGTTCCCAACTGATAAAAGATAGAAATAATAATCATCATAGAAGAAGTGATACAATTGAAAAACTTGAATCAGCTTTAACAAATCTCTCCAAAGAAGCAGAGAAAGAAAAGCTTAAATTTTATGAGGACTAAGGAAGAAAAAAAGATGCATAAAGAACATGAATGAAAGAATAAAACTTTAGAATAGGAATAACAAAGAACTAATAGAGATAATAAAAATAAGAAATTATTTTTTAAGAAATAAAAGGAAAATACATTAAAAACTGATAAAATTCAGTTAAAGGATTTGAGGATATTAATCAATTATTGAAGAAAGAAAAAAAGAGGGAGAAATAAATTATGTAAAAGAAAGAATTAAAAAGGAATTATCAGCTAAATACCAAAATCTAGGAGAAAGAATGACAATTGGAGTAGGGAGAATGGAAGAGTATTTATTTGTATCTATCTATATCTATTTATCTATCTATCTATCTATCTATCTATCTATCTATCTATTCATTTACTTATTTTTTCATAATATTCTTTTTTTAAGAGTTCCAGATTCTTTCCCTCCCCTCCCATTTAGAAGACTAGAATGATCATCCCTATTATATCTATGAAGTAACTGAAAACTGGATTTTTAATTAGGGAAAGGGCAGCAAATGGATTTAGAGATTAAAAGGACTTTAGGCCTGAAATGGTAGGTCTGAAAAGATCCTTTTAGAAAGATTTTTGTATTTTTACAAATGAGAAACTGAGGGTTAAATGACCTCCTAATGTCACCTAGCTGGAATCTAACAATTGGATACAAGATTCAAGTTCTCTCCCTAGTCTGGGGACAGAAGGCATACATATACCCCCAGTTTCCTAGGTACCCTAGCCCCCTAAAATGAATCCACTACCTAGTTCAGCTATCCAGAGTAATAAGTAACTGTACTGATTCATCTTACTCATTTCTTCCCCCAGCAGTTTTAGATTAATAAAGGACTTTCTTTTGGGAGGGGAAATATGCAAATTTAAAGTAAAAATGCCAATTTAAGAAACAAAAGTTTACCTTCATAATTCTATCAAAAATAATCATTATAGATTGGAGGGAATCATACTTAATATAGGTGCTCCTTAAATTAGAGTGTCTAATGTCCAGATTTGCCTCCATCTATTCTTCCATTGAGAGGGCTGTGCACTTCTTTAATTGAATAAACAGAGGTATTCAGATCTCTTCTTGTGAAAGTGAAAACTAAAAAATTCATTAGAAGGCTCCATTTTGGGGCATTTGGCTGTCTAGCTAGACACCCCAATTCAGTCCTGTGTAATCCATGACATGGACAAATATCAATAAATGTTATGTTAACCTTATTCTGTTTTTCTCTTTCTTAATGTCAAAACTCTGATTACATGTAACCTTATTTAGGACAAACTCTGGGAAGGTTAACACATATTAATTTCACAGGTCAGATCTCAGTGAAAATGCCTCCTCATTATTGGCAACTGTTTCACATGCTGTATATATAGTATTTTGAGAATGTTATGCTTCTAATATGTTCAATATTATACATTCTGCTTCCTTCTGGTACAAGAATCATGGTTCTCAAATTTCCTCTTGTCAGAATTGGGATTTTTTTTCTGGAACAGAACCAAGGGAATGGACTAGGTCCCACCTGAGATGTCTCCAAAGTCCCCCCCCTGCCTTCTCTGGTTGTCTACCATCTTTTCTTGTTCACATCCTCCAGGCTCACAGTATGATTGAGCTCACTTTTTTTTGTGAGGAAAAAAAACTCCAAGGCCACTCTCATGACTCAGTTAGTCCCTCTTGTAAGGATATAATGTCTTAAAGTGCAAACATCTGTTTATTTTGCTTCACTTTATAACTCTGTGAATTTGGGGCTTCCATGTGTGCCTCTATAAAATTACAACTAAGTGTAGACATCTTGTTCACTTGCATGCTCAGCAAAAAAATAAAGCAAAACAAAAATAAGGTTCTTTTTCTGTCTTGCCATTTTATCTTTGTGTCTATAAAATCTAGAATAACTGTGCCATATCCATGTTGTGAATTAGATTCTGATAATGATGAAAGATTCTGATGAAAGATTTAAACTACAATCAGAAAGAAAAACTTCTAAGAGCTATGGGAAAAAATAGCGAAGCAGTTGATCTAGTAAGTAGAACTAATTCCCACTTTAGACTTTCCACATCAGGATTAGGTTATAGAAAAGAGGAAAACCTATAGGACACATTTTTTTTTTGCTGTCATTTAAGGTTTGACTGTGTTGAATTACAGAAAAATAAAGCCAGATAAGCAAAGAACCACTTAGCAGATTGTGGAGGTTTGGAGATTAATCATTAAGAAATTTGAAAGTTAATCTTTTTTAAAGATTTTAATAATTCCTGAGACTTTAGGTTAATTTGAGGAACTCATTATCTTCTGACACATCTCAGGACGCTTTGGGATACCTTTCTGTAGATTTTGTCTAAAGGAAAGATAAGAATTATACTTCATAAATCTTTTTTTAAGTGAAATAATATTTAGGTAATCCCCCCCCCCCCCCCCCCCATGATTCAGATAGACCATTTATTGTTCCGAATCTAGAGCAATGAAGAAAGGGTGATCATTTCTCATTGACAACATTTTAACATTGGTTTCCTATTGAGTTCAGAGTTATCTCCACCAATGGGAAGCCACCACTAGGGAGGCCCAGATTGTGCCCTTGACCACACAACCCAAAATCCAGCCGGTGCCTACAAGGGGGAGCCTAACTCTGTGCAGATTCTACCCAGCCGCTGCCTGGGAGGGTCCCCGTGCTCTTGGAAGCACCTGGTTTGGCAGAAGGAGGTGGGGGAGTCAGCCAGCATCTGCCTTTGGTGAGCCCACGTTTCTTTGTTAAAGCACAGGAAATTATTCGCTGTGTAATTTTTGGTTAGTTACCATAGCTGTTTGCCTCAGTTTCCTGATTTGTAAAAAGGGTTCCTTGAGATCAAGATGATATGCTGATTGTAAAGTTCTTTTTTCCATTTGTCCTTCATTCTCAAAGAAGACTATGGAATTAGAGAGGTGATGCAATTACAAATAAATGGATTGGATTTAAGTGAGGGAAATTGGGAAACCAAACAGGGTTCTTGGCCAAAACAGAAACAATTGCTATTTACTCTCATTCTGAGACAATTCAAGTTCCAAGAGTGACCAAGTGGGGCTTTCCTGGGACTTATTTTTGGCCAATTGGTAAGCATCAGAGTAATTTGAGATGTGTAAATCCCAAGATATCTTGCCAGCATTCAACATCAAAATTTATATTCTTTTGGGTGTGCTAAATATGGTGACTGGCATATGCTAAGCACTATATCATTATTATTTCTCTAATTAAATGAATTTTTTCATAACTGATAACACTAAAATGGCTAAAAATTGTTAAGAATAATAATTTTTATATATGATAATTGGAAATGAAATTGCAATTATCTGAAATTTATTGTTTGTGTTATTATTGAATTTTGAAATTATTTTGTAATTATATTTCTAAATATAATTGAAATTTGAGAGGCCATTGTAAAATTAGAAATGCTGCAACACAAAATGTCCTTTCAATTTGGATACAGTTACATATGAACTGGGCTTTTAAAATGTATGGATATAGGGGCAGAGCCAAGATGGTGACAAGAAAGGATCCTGTCTTAGGCTCTCTCATAAAACTCATAAGCTAAGGACTCTAACTAAATTTCTGAGAGACAGAACCCACAGAGGACCCGGTGAGGCAGTTTTCCTACTCAAGGTAACCTGGAAAAGAGCAGAAAGGCTTTGCACCCCCAGGGTCGGAGGTGCAGCCCACCAGAGTGAAAGAAGTTTAGCCTCCGGAGGCAGCCCCAGGGATCTGGGAGCCGAGGCTCCCAGCAGCAGGGGATTTCCCTGAGTTACTCCCGCAGGGTGCACCAGGAACAAATTGGGGGAACAGTGGGGGACCTCTGCAAGAGAAAGCACATGGAGCCCAGCCCTCAGGGTACACAGTGAGCAGCGACCAGCACAGCCTAGATCCAGGAACAGAAGCAGGCAGAGCCAGTAAGCAGGAGACCCCAGGGCATGAGCCCATTGAACCTAGGGAGGAGAGTGAAGAGAGAAGGTGCAGAGCTCTGTCCTCTGCCCTTGGAAAAGGACTCTCATCCTGAGCTCAGTCAAGGGACCCCCCAATAGAACAGCAGAGGCCCCTCCACCTCAGCCCCTTGACAGAGGGGGTGTGCATATGGTCATTCACAGACCAGGAGAGAGGACAGAGTCGCACATACTGAGACCCTTGTGGGAGTGTCCCAAAAGCTCAGGAAGCACCCCAAAACCAGGCTCAGGCTCGGAAAATGAGCAAGTAGAGAAACAAGAGGAACACCATTGAGAAATATTTTGCATATGAGCCCAAGAAGGATCAAAATACTCAGTCTGAAGATGAGGAAGCACAAGCTCCTGCATCTAAAGACTCCAAGAAAAAACAGAAATTGGTCTCAGGATATGATAGAGCTCAAAAAAAGACTTTGAAAAATCAAATGAGGGAGATAGAAGGAAAAACCTGGAAAAGAAATGAGAGAGATGCAGGAAAAACATGAAAATGAAGTCAGCAGCCTAGTCAAGGAAATCCAAAAAAATGCTGAATAAAATAACATGTTAAAAAACAGCTTAGGTCAAATTAATATAACAGTTCAAAAAGTTATGGAGGAGAAGAATGCTTTAAAAAGCAAAATTGGCCAGATGGAAAAAGAGATAAGAAATCTCTCTGAGAACAAATCCTTCAGACAAATAATAGAATTCAGGGAGATTTATGAATTTACCAGAAATCAGGAATCAATACATCAAAACCAAAAATATGAAAAATTAGAAGAAAATGTGAAATATCTCATTGAAAAAACAACTGATATGGAAAACAGACTTAGGAAAGATAATTTAAAACTTATTGGAATTCCTGGAAGTCATGATCAGGAAAAGAGCCTTGACATCATTTTCAAAGAATTACTACAGGAAAAGTGCCCTGATATTCTAGAAGAGGGCAAAATAGAAATGGTAAGAATCCACCAATCCCCCCCAAAAAGAGATCCCCCCCAAAAAGTACATAGGAAGATTATAGCCAAGTTCCAGAACTCCCAAGTCAAAGAGCCAAAAGGACACAGTTCAAATGTCATGGAGCTGCAGTCAGGATCACACAGGACTTAGCAGCACCTACATTGGAAGCTCATAGGGCTTGGGATATAATATACTGGAAGGCTATAAAGAGCTTAGAATGCAGCCAAGAATCAACTACCCAGCAAGGCTGAATGTCCTCTTCCAGGAAAAAAAGATGGACATTCAATGAACCAGGGACATTTCAAATGTTCCTGTTGAAATGGCCAGAGCTGAACAGAAGGTTTGATGTTCAGATACAGGACTCAGGTGAAGTACAGAGATTCGAGAAGAAGGGGAAAATATGAGGGACTTAATGATGATGAACTGCATGTATTCCTGCATAGAATAATGACACTGATAATACTCATATGAACCTTCTCAATTAACAAAGCAGGTAGAAGGAGCTTTTATAGTTGAAGCATAGGAGGAAAACTGAATTTGAAGACTGTGGTGTAAAAATGGAGTCAATAGATAAAAAAGGGAAATGTAATGGGAGAAAGAAAAAAGGAGAATATGGATAAAAGGGGGAAAGGGGGAAAATACAAACAGAAGGAAGATAACACAAAGGGCAATAAAGAATTAGTAATCATAACCTTGAATGAGGATGGGATGAACTCTCCCTTAAAATGCAAGAGAATAGCAGAGTGGATTAAAAACCAGAATCCTACAGTATGCTGCTTACAAGAAACTCATTTGAAGCAGAGAGATACATATAAAGTAAAGGTAAAAGGTTGGAGCAAAATATATTTTGCTTCAGCTGAAGTAAAAAAAAAGCAGGGGTAGCAATCCTTATCTCAGACAAAGCAGCAGCAAAAATAGATAACATTAAAAGAGATAAGGAAGGAAACTTTATCCTCCTAAAAGGTACCATAGACAATAAAGTCATTTCGATATTGAATGTATATGGACCCAGTGAGAGAGCACCCAAATTCTTAGAGGAGAAGCTGAAAGAATTACAGGAAGACATAGACAGCAAAACTCTACTAGTAGGAGACCTCAACCTCCTGTATGAGATCTAGATAAATCAAATCATAAAACAAACAAGAAAGAAATTAGGGAGGTAAATAGATTGCTAGCAAAATTAGATATGGTAGACTTATGGAGGAAACTGAATGGGGATAGAAAGGAATATACAATTTTCTCTGCAGCACATGGAAATTATACAAAAATTGCCGTGTACTAGGACACAAAAACCTAATGATCAACTGCAGAAAGGCAGAAATAACGAATACAACTTTCTCAGATCACAATGCAATAAATGTGATATGCACTATTGGGCCAAGGAGATATACACCCAGATCAAATTGGAAACTGAATATCCTCATTTTAAAAAATGAGTGTGCCAAAAAACAAATTATAGAAAGAATTAACCATTTTATCCTAGATAATGATAATAATGAAAGAACATACTAAAACCTATGGGATCCATTCAAAGAGACTCTCAGGGGATATATTATATATCTCTAAATGCTTACGTGAATAAATTGGAGAAAGAGGAAATCAATGAACTAAACATGCAACTAAAAAAATTAGAGAAAGAACAAATCAAAAACCCCCAGTGAAATACCAAATTAGAAATTTTAAAAATTAAAGGAGAAATTAATAAAATCAAAATCAAAAAAGCTATTGAATTAATAAATAAAACCAAAAGTTGGTATTATGAAAAAACAATAAAATTGATAAACCTCTGGTCAATTTGATTAAAAAAAAGAAGAAAACCAAATTGCTGGTATTATAGATGAAAAAGGTGAACTCACCACCAATGAGGAGGAAATTAAAGTAATAATTCAAAATTACTTTGCCCAACTCTATGCCAATAAATTTTATAATCTAAGTGAAATGGATGAATATTTGCAAAAATATAAGTTGCCCAGGTTAAATGAAGAAGAGATTAAATACCTAAACAACCCTATCTCAGAAAAAGAAATTCAACAAGCCATTATTGAACTCCCTAAAAAAAAAATCTCCAGGGCCAGATGGATTCACAAGTGAATTCTACCAAAAATTTAAGGAACAATTGGTTCCAATCCTATATAAGCTCTTTGGAAAAATAGGAAAAGATGGAACTCTGCTTAACTTTTTCAATGAGACCAACATGGTACTGTTACCTAAACCAGGAAGAGTTAAAACAGAGAAAGAAAATTTTAGACCTATTCCCCTGAGGAATATAGATGCAAAAATCATAAATAAAATCTTAGCAAAATGACTATAACAAGTCATCAAAAGAATAATACATTATGATCAAGTAGGATTTATTCCAGGAATGCAATGTTGGTTCAATATTAGGAAAACTGTAAGCATACACAATTATATCAATAACAAACCTATCAGAAATCATATGATCATATCAATAGATGCTGAAAAAGCTTTTGACAAAATACAGCATGCATTCCTATTAAAAACACTAGACAGTGTAGGAATAAATGGACTTTTCCTAAAAATAATTAGCAGTATCTATCTGAAACCATCAACAAGCATTAGATTCAATGGTGAGAGGCTAGTGGCATTCTCAATAAGATCAGGGGTGAAACAATGGTGCCCATTATCACCACTACTATTCAATATTGTATTAGAAATGTTAGCATTAGCAATTAGAGAAGAAAAAGAAATTGACGGAATTAAAATTAGGAAGGAAGAGACAAAACTCTCACTCTTCGCAGATGACATGATGGTCTAGCTAGAGAATCCCAAGAAATCATCTAAAAAACTTATGTAAACAATTAGCAATTTTAGCAAAGTTGCAGGTTATAAAATAAACCCCCATAAATCCTCAACTTTTCTATATATGTCTAGCAAGAAACAGTAGGAAGAGCTAGAAAGAGAAATCCCATTCAAAGTAACCTCAGACTGTGTAAAATATTTGGGAGTCTATTTGCCAAGACAGACTCAGAAACTTTTTGAAAACAATTGTAAAACACTTCTCACACAAATTAAATCAGATTTAAATAACTAGGCAAATATCAACTGCTCATGGATAGGGAGAGCTAATATAATAAAAAGGACAATTCTACCAACACTAAACTATCTGTTTAGTGACCTACCAATCAAAATTCCAAAAAATTACTTTAATGAGTTTGAAAAAATTGTAAGTAAATTCATATGGTGAAATAAAAAGTCAAGAATTGCCAGGAGCTTAATGAAAAAAAAATGCAAACGAAGGTGGCTTAGCACTACCCGATCTAAAATTATATTATAAAGCATCAGTCATCAAAACTGCTTGGTATTGGCTAAGAAATAGAGTGGTGGACCAGTGGAATAGACTAGGTGTAAAAGCAGGAGATGATTATCGTAATCTGCTGTTTGATAAACCCAAAGAGTCCAGCCACTGGGATAAAAACTCCCTCTTTGATAAAAACTGCTGGAATAATTGGAAGTTAGTATGGAAGAAACTTAGATTAGAGCAACACCTCACACCCTTTACCAAGATAAGATTCAAATGGTTACAGGACATAGACATAAAAAAAAAATAGTATAAGCAAATTAGAAGATCAAGGACAAGTCTACCTGTCAGATCTATGGAAAGGGGAACAGTTTATGACTAAAGAAGAGTTGGAGAACATCACTAAAAACCAATTAGATGATTTCGATTACATTAAATTAAAAAGCTTTTGCACAGATAAAACCAATGTAATCAAGATCAAAAGAAAAGTAATAAATTGGGAAACTATCTTTACAATTAAAGATTCTGACAAAGGACTCATTTCTAAAATATAGAGAGAACTGAGTTATATTTTTAAAACAAAAAGCCATTCCCCAATTGACAAATGGTCAAAGGATATGCAAAGGCAATTTACAGATGTGGAGATCAAAGCAATCCATAGCCATATGAAAAAATGCTCTAAATCATTAATTATTAGAGAAATGCAAATTAAAGCTTCTCTGAGGCACCACCTCACACCTCTCAGTTTGGGCAGTATGACCAGGAAGGATAATGATCATTGTTGGAAGAGATGTGGGAAATTTGGGGCACTATTACAATGTTGGTGGAGCTGTGAACTCATCCAACCCTTATGGAGAGCTATTTGGAACTATGCCCAAAGGGCAACAAAAATGTGCATACCCTTTTACCCAGCAATACCACTACTGGGTCTATACCCTGAAGACATTAGGGAAGAAGGTAAAAACATTACTTGTACAAAAATATTTATAGCAGCCCTTTTTGTAGTGGCAAAGAATTGGAAATCCAGTAAATGTCGTCCAATTGGGGAATGGTTTAGCAAACTGTGGTATATGTATGTCATGGAACACTATTGTTCTATTAGAAACCAGTAGGGACGGAATTTCAGGGAAACCTGGATGGATTTTTATGAACTGATGCTGACTGAGATGAGCAGAACCAGAAAAACACTGTATACACTAACAGCAACATAGGAGTGATGTTCAACCTTGAAAGACTTGCTCATTCCATCAGTGCAACTATTGGGAACAATTTTGGGCTGTCTGCAAAGGAGAGTGCCATCTGTATCCAGATAAGGAGCTGTGGAGTTTGAACACAGTTCAAGGACTATTCCCTTTAATTTGGAAAAAAAAACAGATATCTTATTGTCTCATCTGGTTACCTCTGAGAATTCTGTTCTCTTTAAGGATATGATTTCTCTCTCATCACACCCAATTTGGATCAAGGTACAACATGGAAACAAAGGAAAGACTGACGGAGTGCTATCTGTGGGGTGGGGGTGGGGGGAGGGAAGCAAGATTGGGGGAAAATTGTAAAACTCAAATAGTATCTTTAATAAAAAAACAACAACAAAAAAAAAAGAAAAAAGAAAAAGGAGAGGGGGAATAGGCCAAGATATTTCATATAATAAGATTTTTCTTTATTACAATGAGCTATTGCAATGATATGGAAGGGGGGAAGGCAAGGGGGAATGAGGGAAACTGTGCTCTCATCAGAGATGGCTAGGAGAGGAAACAGTATATATACTCAATGGGGTATAGGCACCTGGAGTAAGAAGGAGAGAGAGGGGAAATGGGGAAGGGGGGATGTTAGTGATGGAGGAAAGGATAGACCATGGAGGGAGAGTGGTCAGATCTAACACATTTACTTTTTTACTTCTTTCAAGCAGCTGGGATTAGATGGCCTGTCCAGGACCATAGGGCCAGGTGGATTCTGGGCTTAAGGGGTGGTATGGGGGCTCAGGGCCTCTTGGCCCCAGAGCTTGGGATCTGTCTGCTGCACCACTCAGCTACCCTACAGCAGAGTCAGAGTGAAAGGAGAGAGAAAATATAGCACATGATAGTGGAGAAATATGAAAGCAGGTAATTGCGATCAGCAATGGCAATGGTGGAAAAATATGGAAGTAACTTTTGCCATGGACTTATCCTAAAGAATGTGATCCACCCATGACAGGGTTGTTGGTATTGGAACAAAGAGTCAAGCACATTTATTATTGTTATTATTTGGGGGTGTGCCAAGCAAATGGGCCTGGGTGGCCTGCATGGGGCCACATTGCCGGGTGATCGTTGGGTGTCTGAGCCTGGATTTGGATCCAGGTGCTCCTGGCTGAAGGGCCAATGCTCTTTCTGACACCCAGCCACCCTTACCATTATTACTATTTCATTGTATTTTGGGTCTTTTTTTCTTGATTTTGGTTTTTGCAGGGCAGTGGGGTTCCTGTGGTATGCATGTCACATGTATGGGTGATTGTTGGGTGTATGGGGCCAGATGTGGGCTCAGGTGCTTGTGGTTCCAGGGCTGGTGCTCTATCCATTGTGCCACCTGGCTATACCTACAATTATTACTATTTTTTTATTTTAATTTTTTTCTCTCCCCTTTACTATATTGTTCAAGCAAGTCTATATTTATGGGGGGAGGGGGTATTTCATTTACTCTTAAACAAGAATATTTTATTAATATAAAAAACCATTATTTGTACAAAACAAGGATAAATATTAAAGAAAAATTATGGATATACAGGGGTGGCTAGGTGGTGTAGTGGAGAGAACACTGGCCCTAGAGTCAGGAGTACCTGAGTTCAAATCCGTGCTCAGACACTTAAAAATTACCTAGCCATGTGACCTTGGGCAAGCCATTTAATCCCATTGCCTTGCAAAAACTAAAAAAAAAAGTATGGATATAAAAGGAAATATGTGAAAATTCATTTGAAAATTTTTGACTATTATGAAAGGGTACAAGTTCATTAATGATGATTCAACTATCAAATATTTTCTGCAGAGCCAAGTCCTGGAATATGGGTAGTTTTGATTATAAGTAAAGAATTGTGCTATTTCTTTTCTGTAAAGGAAAGTTCCCCATCTGATTAATTCTGAGCCATGACTTCAACGCAATGTGACTATGTGATATGATTCATGTCTGGAATCAAACAGATCTAAGGGGATTTTTCCTCCTCTTGTGATATATGACATTATTATAACTATGTCCCGCTTTTTCCTTTCATAGCACATTTCTATAATCAAGAAGTTTTTAAAGTACAATAAATCTCTTAAATAATAGATTGATAAAGGAATCTCCTAGCTACTATAATAGGATGCAAGTATGCACATCTTAAAATTTTAACCTATATTTGTGGACAAATTATAATATAGAGATCATATCCTTTAAAGGGGGAAATGATTAGTTAAGGTATTAAGATAAAGATACAATGTGAAAGTTTTCTAATCAAATTGAATATTAAATTTTGAGAAGAGCAGCAATACCAGATTGGTTTCTCTAAGAACTATATATATGCATGTCAGCATATATGCATCTGCATATTTGCATTTATATAATTTATATTTATGTAATATGTATTATATATAAATAGCTGTATATTTGTCTTCTAAATTTATTTATCATGAAAATTCAGACTTTGAGCATATCTTAGTAATATGTTCTCAAAAGTGGATGAAGGATTTATTAATAAAATATTTTATATATAAATTGTATTGTTAATAAGTAAAAAAGTGAAGAAATTTAGAAATTATAAAAACATATGTCTGATAATTTCAAAACATCACAAGTTCATTTTACACTTGTACACATTTTGGTTTTTCAGACTTTTCAAGGCAATGAAAGGGGGTTAAGTGGCTTGCCCAAGGCCATATGGCTAGGTAATTATTAAATATCTGAGGTTGGATTTGAACTCAGGTACTCCTGACTACAAGCCCGGTGCTCTATTCATTGTGTCACCTAGCCGCCCCACTTTTACACATTTTTAAGAGTCTTATATCAAGTATAAGATTTAGGTAAGGATGGAAAAAACAAATGGCATATAAAATGAAATTCTCTGAAGGTTCAAAATTGAGGAACCACAATTATCTAGGAACCTCTTGATTTGGAACTAATGAAGCAAAGTCTCTGATTCTCTTTTGGTCTCTGTCTCTCTCTTTCTTTCTGTTCATACATGCACTCAAAGATACATATAGATCTAAATCTATATCAATATCTATATATGTGTCTTTGTGTGTGTGTGTGTGTGTGTGTGTGTGTACCAGATAACTACATGAATCATCTGCGACTATGCTTTCTGCCAACTCTTTTCCTGCCTTCTCTGGCTCCAGTTTCTGCTGGCCAGGATACTCTTACCTACTCTGTTTCAGCTCATCCTACCTCTCTGCCCTACCCCCAGACAAAAGAGAGTGTTCAGTGTATATCATGCTTCTAATAGACTTGTTAATGTTTAAATTATCTAGGTTACCTTGGTTACATGTAAATCTGCCTTTTCAAAACTAATCCATTGTGAGACCTCTAAATAGTTTGATCTGTACTTTACAATATAATTATGCAATTATGAGAATTATAAGAAAAAAAAAAAACTTTATTCATTGTTTAAACCTCTCCCAGTATAACTGAAAACTCCATTATCTGAAGAAAGTCCCCTGCTCCTGAGAGGACATCAAAAATCCTTTGTTTGCTCTAGTGCAAACCATGAAGCAGCTCACATCTAAATGAGGCAGCTGTCCCAAGATTCTGGACAAGGACTGAGTCTAGTACTATAATTACTCTTTATTTTTCCTTTTCCCTTTTATTTTATCTACCTCTACTTTTTATCCATAAGTGAGTAATCTTTCAGAGTTCCTTCCCTTTGAAGAAAAGGGGGAAATGCCAAAATATTATCTGCTTCTCAGAACTAATCTTAGAAAGTAGACAGCATACTGAACTTGGCCTAAGGGCAATCAATGATCTGACTTTATGGCTGATCTTGGTCACAATCAAATCGCAGCCCTGTTTCACACCAGCATCGTAGTCTGTGAACTTGCACAATATGAAGTCCAGCTATGACTCAAAATTGTCACTGTTACCCTTTGTTGTCAGGACTACAGCTTCCTGCTCAGTCATGGTTATTAATATTGACATCTCCCTGTACTGCTTCTGGTCCGTCCCATTGGGAGAAGTTTCCAGCATATATCTTCTTGCTTGCAAGTCATTTGACTCACTCTGAAATTAAATGGAGTTGCATGATCCCTGACTATCCTCTTGCTAACCTATTATGTTCAGGTCTGACCTTTCATGGATTGAAGATCAATTTGGTTTGTTTTACCCCAATTCTGACTCCCCTACACACACCAGAGGCAATAAGGTTTAAAATAACAATTTGTGGTGGAATCCATGAAATAACATCTACATACATACTTTTAAAAATGTGTACAGATAATGATAACAAATAGACTAAATTGTGAAAATGTATTCTTTTCAAGTCAATTTTAATTTAAAGTGAATAACGTTACAAATGACACTACTTACAAGATAATGTTTGCCCTTCATTCTTGAAGAAGAGTATAACATCAGGGAGATGATGCTATGACAAGTGCATGAATTGAATTTGAGTGAGGGAGTGGGTGTTGTGCTAAGTCAACAGCCTCATTTTCTCATCAGGAGTTACTTGGGTCTAGTGACCAGATATGAATCAGGATGACAGGAGATGGCTCTTAATGTGAGGCAAACAGATTAAGTAACTTGCCAATGTCACTAAATGTAGCTGAAAAATGTCAACTGCCCAAGTTGTGATTCAAACTCAAATCCTCCTGACTACAAGCCCAGTGCTCTATTCACTGCCTCACCTACCTACCCTTAATGATAGGATGGTGAAGTAAGGAAAGGACTCAGTTTAAATCTAGCATTTCCTTTTAAAAACTTCAAAAAATAATGTCTCAAATTGTATTTTGCAATGGTAGGACCAATAAAAAGTCATCAGAAAACATTTCTCAAACATAAGACAATTTAAAATTTTAGAAAATATGATCTGTGAAATGGGTCATAGACTGTTCTGATGTCCACAAGGATGAGGTTTAGTGCTGGGATAAGATATTGGTGACAGAAGCATTAACAGCAGCAGCAGCTTTCAAATTTCTCATGTCAGAAACAGTAAAGGGGGAAAGAAAACTTGTTAGAAAAAGATCATAGAGACTATCTGGTAACTTCATTGCCTTTATTCATCTTAGGGTCATAACTGAAGAGCAATCAGAAATACTTTCATATTAGAATGGTTTCTTACATAGAAATACTAGAGAGAATTGAAACCCTGAGAGATAACTATTTGGTGCCTCCATTGTCTATACTCAATTTTCATTAAAATACAAGGACAGTATTAATTGGGAAATGGATGAGTACGTTGTGTCATATGAATTCAATGGAACAGTTGCTCTATAAGAAGCAATGAGCAGGAATATTTAAGAAAAACCTGGAAAGATTTACATGAATTGATGCTGAATGAAATGAACAGAATCAGGAGAACATTATGCACTTTAACAGCAACATTGTATGATGACTATCTATGATAAAGTTAGTTTTTCTAAGTAGTAAAATGATCAAAAGCAATTCTAAAAGACTTGAAGACAAAATACTATCCACATCTAGAGGAAGAACTATAGAGTCAGAATGCAGATCAAAGCATACTATTTTCCATTTTTAAAATTTGTTTTATACTTTATGTTTTTCCCTCTCATAAATTTCCCCTTTTGATCTGAATTTCTTTCACAACAAGATTAAAATGAAAATATTTTTAACATAGTTAACCATATATAACCTATATGAGATTTCTCACTCTCAAGAGGAGTGGTGAGGGAAGAAAGTAAGGTGAAAAATGTGGAACTCAAAAGCTTATGAAAAAAATCATTCTTGAAAGCAATCTTTGTATATAGTTTTAAAAATAAATAAATATTCCTATTTTAAAAAGAATGAGATGTAATAAGAAATATAAGGAAGTATATAAAATTTATGTCAGATCTATGGATAAAGGAATAGTTTATGACCAAACTAGAGAAAGAGGATTAGAAGTAGAATACATAATTTTGATTTTATTGTTGGTTTTCTTGTACAGTCCTTTCTGTCATACTGACTCTTTGTGATCTTATTTCAGATTTTGCTGATAAAACTTCTGGAATAGTTTGCCATTTGCTCATTTTACAGATGTGAAACTGAGGCAAATATGGTTAAACAACTTGCCCAGGGTCACACAGCTGGTAAGGTTTTGAGGCTGGATGTGAACTCATGAAGATGAATCCTCTTGATTCATATACACAGAGGTCAAAGTACTACAATATCGAATGGTCTTAAATTTACATGTATCTTATGATTATAAAAACTGAGAAAAATTTAAAGAAATAGAATTAATGTAGACATCATTAGTAGAAAACAATAGACAGGAAAAAATTACAGAAAATTTCCATGACAAAGTCCTCATTAAACAAAAAAATGGGGAACTGAGGCAAATTTGTAAATATAGATTCCATTTCCAATTGATAGTCAAAGATTATTAACAGGTAGTTTTCAGAAAAAAAGAAATCAAATTTATTAGTGATCCCATAAAATGTTCTAAATCATTAATGAATAGAGAAATATTACTTAAAGCAACTATGATAAACAACTCAAACATATAAGATTGAGTAGATGTAAAGAAAAAAAGATGTCAAATGCTAGAGGTTATATGCAGAAATTGGGTCCCTAATGCACTTTTGATGGAGTTGTGAACAAATACAATTTGCAACTATTATTTTATTTAATTCTAGCAAGAGCCCTGACTCACTGAAGTTCAAACAGTATATGTTTAAGGCTACATTTGGAACTCAGGTCTTCCTGAGTCTAAGTCATCTGTCCAATTCTTTGTGCCAACTAATCATTGAATTTGTCTTTTTATCATCTGCCTCACAACTACACTTTAGTCACCTCCAGTCCTTTACATTCTTTGTTAAGGTATAGAAACTAAATTCAAATGATTATATTTATGAGAAAGAGTAAGGTATTTTACTGACTAAGTGTTTAATTTATAATTCTCATGGATACCTAGAAAGATTCCTTTCAGTCTCTTATTCCCCAAATTAATTCATATGATCTAATAGAATGTACATTTTGTGATAAGAGAAACTGACTCATTTTTTATTTTATCTCTAGTGCCTGGCAAAGTTCCTGAAACATAGTAGGCTCTTAAAAAATTCTTACTACTATATTGGTTTTCTTCTTTAAGGTTGACAACCTACATGCTCCATTAGTATCAGAGCACTACTGAGAGATAGATAATAATACCTTATATATGTTAGATGGGCTCATTTTGTTTTATGACACCAACATGGTACTGATACCAAAGCAAGGAAGAACCAAAATAAAGAAAATTATAGACCTATCTCTTAATGAATATTGATGCAAAAATCTTAAATAATTTTAGTAATGAGACTATAGCAAATTATTTCTAGGACAGTACACCATGAACAGGTACGATTATACCAGGTAGGCAGGGATGGTTCAACATTAGTTAAGCATTTAACATAATTAAACGTATCAATAGCAAAACCAAAAGGCATCCTATTATCTAAATAAATGCTAAAAAAAGACTTTAATAAAATACAGCAAAAATTTCTATTATAACCAATAGAAAGTTTTGAAGAAATGGAGTTATCCTTAAAATAATAAATAATATGTATCAAAAACAATCAATGAATATTATATGCAATGGGATGTCAATTATCACCATGACTATTTAATATAGTATTAGAAATGCTAGCTGTGGCAATAAGAGAAGAAAAAGAAATTGAAGGATGAGGAAGCAAAACTTTCAATCTTTGCAGATGATATGATGTTATATTTAGAGAACTGAAAAAAAAATCTAAAAAGTTCCTTGAAACAATTAACAAATTCAGCAAAATAGCAGGATATAACATAACCCCCCCAAAATCAACAACATTTATGTATATGAACAGCAAAGCCTAAGAACAAGAGATAGAAAGAGAAATTCCACTTAAAATAACTACAGCAACATTAAATACTTGGGAATCTACCTCCCAAGACAACCCTAGAAACTGTATGAACACAATTATAAAGCCCAAATAAAGTCAGATCTAAATAATTGGAAAAATGTCAAATGTTCATGGTTAGGTAGAGTTAATATAATAGAAATGACAATTCTTCCCAAATCAAATTACTTACTCAGTGCCATACCAATCAAAGTACCAAATAACTACTTTATGGAACTAGAAGAAATAATAGTAAAATTTAGCTGGAGTAACAAAAGGACAAGAATAGCAAGGGAAGTGACGAAAAAATATGTAAAGGAAGGTGGCCTAGCTCTAACAGATCTAAAACTATACTATAAAGCAGCAGTCATCAAAACTGCCTGGCACTGGTTAAGAAAAAGAGTAATGGATCAATGGATTAGGATAAATTCAAAGGAAACAATAGTAAGTGATTCCATCAATCTACTATTTGACAAACACAAAGACATCAGTTACAGGGATAATAACTCACTATTTGACAAAAATTGTTGGGAAAACTGGAAAACAGTATGACAAATTCTTGGCATAGAACCACATCTCACACCCTATACTAAAATAAGGTCAAATTGATAAAGGATTTAGACATGAAGAGTGACACCATAGATAAATTGATAGACTAAGAAATACTTTATCAGATATGTGGAAAGGGGATAAATTTATCACAAAAACAAGAATTAGAGCACATTATAAACTGCAAAATAAATGACTATTACTATATTAAATTAAAATATTTTTGAACTAATAAAATTAATTCTACCAAAATTAGAAGAAAGCAGAAATCTGGGGGGAAATCTACACATCTAGAGGTTCTGCTAAAGGTCTAATTTCTAAATTATATAGAGAATTGCATCAAATTTATAAGGTTACAAGTCATTCTCCAATTGATAAATGGTCTGTGATATGAACAGACAGTTATTTTCAAATGAAGAAATTAAAGCTATATATGATCATATAAAAAACAAACTTCCAATTCTTTATTGATTAGAGAAATAAAAATTAAAGCAAAAATGAGTTATCCTTTTACATCTGTCAGGCCAAGATGAGAACAAAAGGAAACTGATCAATGTTGGAGAAGTTGTGGGAGTACTGGTACATTAATGTTTTGCTGGTGGATTTGTGAACAGATCCAAACTTTCTGGAACACAATATGGAACTATTCCCAAAGAGCAATAAACTGATCATACACTTTGACTCAGCAATTCCAATTCTAGTTATATATCGAGAAGAAATCATAAAAAATAGGAAAAGTCCCACATTTTCCACATTATTCATGACAACTCTTTTTTGTAGTGACAAAGAATTGGGAATTGGGGGGATGCCCATCAATTGAGCAATGGCTAAAATAGTTATGGTACAAGAATACTATGCAATATTATTACTCTATAAGTAACCATAAAGGGTCAGGCTCTAGAGAAACATGGAATGATTTAACAGCATTTGATACTGATCAAAGGAAGTAGAACCAAGAGAACAACGTACACATTAACAACACTGTGAGATGGACAACCTCGATGGAAGCTCTTGACAATCCAAAGAAATAGGACAACTGTATTAGACTGGCTATGGATAATGTTATCCCCATACAAAGGACAAAACAAAACAAAACACACACAGAAAAACAAACCAACTCTTCTGAATCTGATGAACATTTCATAAAAAATATCTATTATGTATCTCTTCCTTAATCCTAAATTCATCATATTGAAAATAAACAATCTGTAAACAAGTTATCAAATGAATATATACAGATATATGCATATCTGTATATATATATATATATATATGTTTGTGTGTGTGTGCGTGTGTGTGTGTGCATGTACATGCACACACACAGTGCTAACCTGACTGTTAACCACTGAGGGGAGGGAGTTGACAAGGGAGGGTGAAAGGAAATTTTATACCTTAGAAATATAGATATGCATATGGGTGAAAATAAATACATATTTTTAAAATGGTTCATTGTGGAAAATCAGAGGATTATATAGACAATAATTACAGATCATAAGCATGTATGTTGAATATGTCAAATACCTATGAGTTATGTGTCTCTGGGGATATCACTTAAACTTTCTTTATTTCAGTAAATGAAAACATTGGAATTGAAGTAAAGTTCCCTTCAAGATTATGATGATGATGTAATTTTAATTTCATAATCTCATTAAATCTACTATTGCAAGAACTAATTATAAGGATTAGCAACATTTCTTCTGAAGTAATAATTGAGACCTTTTTAGTAATTGATGATTTCTTCATATGAACATTCTTGACAATTTGAAATTTCCCAACAATTATATTTTACAAAGGTGATGTGGAATGGAAATCTTGGGGAGTGAAAAGTTATTTTTCAATGGCAGTCTTGTAAAAAAAGTGGACTTTTTGTTACAGTGAGATTTTCTTTTATTTATAGGTTTGAGTATATGCTCATTGACATCCCTTTCAAATCTAAAATTCCCTGATTTTGTGAAATAATAACAAAAACTTTTTTGAGTTCAAAGAAGTCATTTTATCAGCATTCAAATTTCTTTTATAGATATTTTCTCTCCTATCTCAGACCATGAACTGTAGTTGATAGTTGTCTGGGGTACTGAAAGTTGAGTTCCTTTGTCTATAATCCCCAATTTTTTTTTTTGTGATGCATGCAGCACCCCATCTTATGGACTTCAGATGTAGTCCTTGCCAAAGGTGGGGAACTATTTTTTTCTTTAAAGTGCCAATTTTTGCAAAATTTGCTTCATGTGTACAATTAGATGAAGACGTTGTTAGCTAACATTTAATTAAAGGAAAATCAAACATTATTAGGACACTTTACAATAACTACATATATCACTGCTATATAGCAGCCAATTCCATTCCCCTTACAGAGACAGATGACATTTCTTTCAGAAGACCACATTCAAAACCAAACAGCTGTGCATGATTATATGTTCATTTCCTTTGTTTTCTTCTTTGATTATTTTTTTATTTTAAACTTAAACACAAAAGAAAAGGACATTTGCATACACCCAACAGAGCATGAAAATAAGACTGATTCTGCATGAAATTGGGATGTTCATTCTTTTTACGATTTAATAAATTTTCTATCTCACTTGCAAAAATAAATCCTGATTGTGCATCATTCTTTTTTTAGGGTCTTTTTGCAAGGAAATGGGGTTAAGTGGCTTGCCCAAGACCATATAGCTAGGCAATTATTAAGTGCCTGCGGCTGGATTGAACTCGGGCTGGATTGAACTCCTGACTCTAGGGCCAGTGCTCTATCCACTGTGTCACCTAGCCACCCCTGTGCATCATTATTAATTTCATTATCTCCAATTTTTTGTTACATTGCTTTTCCTTTATTTTTTAACGTATTCTACCCAAATTAAATTAATAAAGGGGAAAAGAAGTCTCCTCACTAATGACCATAGTTAAGTAAAAATAACTTCACATATCATTTGTGAATCAAAAGCATTTAGATTGTATCCATAACCCTTCTGATAGAAGATGAATAACAGCTAAATAAAGATGTTTCAGAGGCATAGTTGGTCATTGTTTTGATGAGTTCTTAAATCTATCAAAATCACTTTTATTTATAAAATTGCTATCCTCATTGCAATTATTCTTCTGGTGTTGCTCACTTCACATCGAATCATCAGTATAAATTTCCCAGGATTCTCTCAAAGCATCAATTTCATTATATCTTATTGTGTAGCCATATTCAATTGCATTCATATTGCCAAAAATTTCAGGCATTCTTCAATTGTCCATGAGGTTGCTTCTGGCCTCCTTCAAAATCAAAAAGTCTTTTTTTTGCCTGTGATTTTACCTTGTACGATAAAATCTTCCCTCTTAATCTGTCCTTTCCCCAAACTCTCACTTATTTTTTGGTTGATTCCTATGTATGATCATTTTTGGTATGCCATTTTATTCACCAATCATTGTCTAATCCACATTGGCTAGTACATCCTTCCAATTACCAACCATGAATATCACATTGAGAGATTTTGAAAAAAAAATAATGCTTTTTCAATGAAAATTATTTTTATTTCCTGAATAGGCACTATTCATAGACTACTATCATTGAGATCAATATTATTTCAGCTGAAATGTTTCCTTTAAGAACTGTGCCCATTCACTTGCAGATCCCAAACTAAAAAATGACTTCAAGGAGAATTAGTCTTTCCAAAGTCAAATGTGAATAACTGCCCATTTTTATTGACCTAAAAAAGGTGGATTATCATTCTAGAGGCATTAACAATTTTATGTCTTAGTAAAAGAAGATTCTTAGAGAGTGCCATAAGTATTTAGAAATCCAAAAAGGCTTTTCAGTACTGACTCCATTAGACCACAGCCTCAGGAACTATTTTCAGGTTTCTATTTCAACTCCTGAGTCCTCTTCCTTTCTTTAATAGAGAAGATCAAGCCACAGATTACTCCGTTAGAGCAGGAATAACTATCCTCTTCACCCCATTATTAATAGTGGCAAGATAAACTTATGGTTCCTATCTCAGTAACTATAACCTCTGGGTCATATAATTTAGGGTAATATCACTAAAATAACTCACTCCTCACTTCTGGTAGAAGTTTTCCCTTCATTTTCAGAACCTCAACTCCATTACCAGACTCTCAACTTGCATGGCTATTCCTAAAACCCAAGACTCTTGCTCTTATTCATTGAATAAGGCAGTTCAGTTTGCTTTGAATTTGACTTTGCCAAATTTGCCTCTACCAAAAAGTGAAGCACAAAGCTTATGCAGTACAATGAAAAATAAGAATTTCTTTTTTGTCATGGCTGTCATTTATTGCTGTACTTGCAATTTCATTCTGTTCTTTTTTAAAGAAATATTTTATTAATTTTGAGTTTACAATTTCCCCCCATTGTTGCTCCCCTCACCCCAACCCCCACAGAAGGCATCCTGTTACTCTTTACATTGGTTCCATGTTATAAAATGATCTCAATTGAATGTGAAGACAGCAAAATCATGTCCTTAAGGAAAAAAAATAAAGGATGAGATAGTAAAATTAATTAATATAATTTTTTTTCAAATTTAACAGTAATAGTCTTTGGTCTTTGTTCAAAGTCCTTAATTCTTTCTCTCAATACAAATTATATTCTCCATTGCAGATAACCCAAACTTGTCCCGCTTGTTGCAATGAAGGGATGAGCAAGTCCATTAAGGTTGATCAACACCCCCATGTTGCTGTTAGGGTGTACAACATTTGTCTGGTTTTGTTCATCTTGCTCAGCATCAATTCATGCATATCCTTTGAGGCTTCCCTGAATTCCTATCCCTCCTGGTTTCTAATAGAGCAATAGTGTTCCATGATATACATATATGACATTTTGTTAAGCCATTCCCCAACTGAAGGACATTCACTTAATTTCCTACTTTTTGCCACCACAAACAGGGCTGCTATGAATATTTTTGGATAAGTGATGTTTTTACCCTTTTCCACCAACTCTTCAGGATATAGACCCAGTAGTGGTATTGCTGGGTAAAAGGGTATGCACCTTTTTGTTGCCCTTTTTCTCTCTCCAGAAAAGTTGGATGAGTTCACAGCCCCACCAGAAATATATTATTGTCTCAGATTTCCCACATCCCTTCCAAAACTGATCATTGTCCTTTCTGCACATATTGACCACTCTGAGAGGTGTGAGATTGTATCTCAGAGATGCTTTAATTTGCATTTTTCTAATAAGTAATGCTTTGGAGCAATTTTTCATATGCCTATGGATCACTTTGATTTCCTCAGGTGAAAATTTCCTTTGCATGTCCTTTGACCATTTATCAAATGGGAAATGGAGCAAGCAAATATTTCTTATCTTGATGGGTTTTTTTTTTACCCTTCTGAGTACCCAACAAGCTACACTACATCTGCTTAACTAGGAAACTTTTGCAAAGCCATAGAAAAGACTCTCTATAAATATTTGACACTCTGTCAGGAAGGTTGCTAAGGTAGAATTAAATTACAACTAAATTGTTGTACCTTTAAAAAAGGAGAAGTTTTATTTTGTCCTAAAACAGCAAGAGAAAACAGTAAGAATAGATGTAATTTATCTTTTCTGAATGAGGACTCCCTTATCTCCACCTAGAAATGAGTCTTGTCAGTTATTCATCAGTATAAGTTTATTTCCTTAATCTGAATGATGAATTGACTACAAGAAGCTAGTATTTTTTTATTTCTCCAAATCAAGAAGCAGTCTTAGGAAAGTCAGAGAAGATGCAATAGAAAAATGCTGGTCCTATGACAAACTCCAAATAGAAATAATTTCAGCCATTTTTTCTGAATAGATCCAACTAATCCCAAGTACAATAATTAGGTAAATAATAAAATATCCTAGACTGGGAATGCCAGAATATAAGTAAGGGAAGAGAATCAGTACCATAAATAATGGACCAGGCTATGAACTCCTCAACACTGAGAGCAACAAAGGCAGTCAGGAATAATTTATCATCCAAGTGCCAGTACCAAGAAGAAATTTAGGAAGAGTGAGGTCAGTATAATCTCAAAGCTAAAACTGGGGTACAATAGGGTAGGAAATCCACTACTTATTGTTGCTCTTAAAAAGAGAATAAAAACAATATGTTTCCAGAACCTCTAGTTTAACACCAAGATACTGAGAGAAAAAACCAGGATTAAGTTTCAGGGTGGTGGCTAACATCATCAACCTATTCAGATATATAGATATATTTTTAATTTTTGTAAGGCAGTGGGGTCAAGTGACTTAACCAAGGTCACACAACTAGGTAAATAAGTGTCTGAGCCTGAATTTGAATTCAGGTACTCCTGACTCCAGGACTGATGCTGTATCCACTGTGCAAAAAAGTAACAGATAAAAGTATTTATTACTAAAGTTATTTCAACTATTGTTTAAATGATATATTGGAAGAAGAGGCTAAAAGCAGAAAAACTATTTCAAAAAATTAAAGTATCTTACAATGGACAAGCTGCTTATGCAAATGATACTTGAATATAAAATTCATAAAATTTACAAAATTTTTTGACCATAGGGAATAAGGGAGTATACATATAAAATAAACATTTATTATGCACCTACTATAATCTAGGTTTTACAAATATGAAAGTGAAATACAATGCAACCATTGCTTCTAGACAGTTATTCTCAATATTTTTTATACTGTGGGCCTTTTGGTCCACAGATCATAAAGAAAAAATACTGCAGTCTTTTTATAAAATATTAAAAAAAAGACACAATTTAACATTTTCTAGATTAAGGAATCTTGCTCTAAATGAATGCTTCAAGAAAAAAAAAGCTGAGCTGAACCTTAGAGGATGAATATTATTACTTAAGGTCAATATTAAAGTGGAATGGTTTTGTAGGAAGAAGGAGGTATGTATTTAAAGCAGGGAGGATATTGTGTTCAAGTCCATGCATGTAAAGGAAGGTAAAATGAGATCAGAGAATAGAAAAAAATCATATCTAGATGAAACACATTTTGGATATATATCTGCAATAAGTCTGGAATGCAATATTTGAGTCAGATCAGAACTGTGTTTTACATAGTAGCCCCTCTGAACATAACCTCATTTTTTTAATATTCTTTCATAATTTTTTCCCAGAAAAATGTTTTTCTACATTCATAGATAATAAAGAAACTATCTTGTCACAAAATACATTATATCTTAAGAGCAAAATGATGCAGGTGTAAGGAATTCAGAAAAATAAAAAGCACCAAGATTTTGATCATATACCAAGGAGGCAGAAAATAACTTGTGAAGTGAAACTTTAAAAAATATTTAAAGAAATTTACCTCCAAACATAATACAATTAAGAAAGGGAAAAATACATCCAAGGGTAAAATCTGAATAGAAAGAATGCAACCATGCAGAGAAGCATTTAAATACATTATATTATTTTCCCCATTATATTATCTAAGATCCCTATCACTTTCTATTTTCTGTTCTTTCAAGATTCAGTCAACATAATGAAACTGGTTAAGTTTTCTACATTTCTTTCAAATTCTTTCCTATTCAGTCTGTGAAGTTAGCTTCCAAAGTTGAATTGAATGGTGATCACGTGACTTTGACTGACTGTTGAAAGGCCAAAAAAAAACTTCCTTCCTTTGGATTTCCTTACTGTACTCATTAAAGTAATCTAATATTGCTGAAAAAGCGAAGAGTAAATTAATGAGATTAGTGGATTTGTGCCTTTCACTATTGCCTGAAAATCTTGAGTCATCCTTCATTATCCTAAAGAGCTTCAACAATTTTTTTGAGCATCAATACATTCAACTGTCCTTCAAAAGTTTGGTCTCACCCCTGAATGAATTTTCTGTATTCATTACAATAAGAAGAAATACTTTATTCTAAACTAATATGATCTTAGAAATATTTGCATTGATGTTTATAGACCAAATTGTCTTCAGTCCCTCTATTAGCCTTCTCCATGCCTCACAGTCTTGTTTTATGGGAACATCCTCATAACACTACAAAGGAAAATCTCATTTTATACATGAGGAAACATCTTAGTACATACTCGCGCAAGTTCATACAAATGGTAATTCTCAGAAAAAAAATCCAGGAAACTCTTTCTTTTATATGACAGTATAATCTATGTTCATGAAATTGCGTCAAATATGTGGAAGGAATTTATCCATTAACAATACAATGAGGGGCTGGCTAAGTATCACAGTGGATAGAGCACTGGCCTTGGAGTCAGGAGTACCTGAGTTTAAAACCAACCTCAGACACTTAATAATTACCTAGTTGTGTGGCCTTGGGCAAGCCACTTAACCCCATTGCCTTGAAAAAAAATCTAAAAAAAAATCCAATGAGATTTTTAAACTCTTTCAATTCAGTAAAAATGGCATGAAACATCCAAATATCAAAATCAAAAAAAAGATATAAATGATGGGAAACTTGTAGCTATGACTTGGAAGAAATATGCAATCATCTCTGTACTCTTTAGGATCAAAAGTACTCATCTTCATGCAGGATGTTTTCTTATCTGTGTCATGATCCTTCCTCTTCCTACTATTCTCTGAGAACTATATTTACCAGTTTTCTTAAATCTGGATAGAAAAAATGTTATTTGATGCATTATTTTCCCATCACCATCTTTGTGACTTCATAAATCCCTTTTCAGGACACCACTACATCTTTTTGTCCCCTTTGATGTCTGTGTGTGTCTGCGTGTGTATTGTCTTCCCCAGCATAATATAACCTACTTTCAGACACAGACTTGTCTTATTTTTGAATTGGTACCCGCCACAACACCTCCACTTCAAATGTTCATATGGACTATTTGTGCCCATCCCATGGCAGGGTCTTCTAAAATCATATTGCTCTGATCAACTACAGTCAAATGTGATGATTATTAAGGTTTGAGAAATATAAACTTATACCATGAAACATATTATATGAATATTCCAGTACTAAAGTACTTTTATAATTAAAATTTATTAGTAAAAGGATGGTCATTTGGAAATCTCTCTAAGACCAAAGGTAATCATGGCAAAAGACTCAGTTTGTATATTGTCAGAAATAATGATCTGCTAGTGACATCATATCAGCTGAATAGAGAAATTATCTCTAAAGATAGAACATAGGTCTGTACACATCACTGAGTAAGATATTTAATACAGTCATTTGTGAGGGCTTCATTGCAAAATTTAGTTGCCTGGTGATATACATCAGTACTGCATGCTAGTTGCATGGTGGCATGCTAGAATTAATTCTGCATAATGGATGATAATTTCATGTGTTCCCAGTAAACACGGGAATGAAGCAGGACTCTGTGTTTGACTCCATGCTTTTTAGAATGATCTTTTCAATGCTATAGTCAGATATCTTCAACAGGACAAAAATGGCATTAAGGTCAGATACCATATTAACAGTAAATTATTTATTTTGAAAAGACTCTATAAGTGTGGATGAAAGTGGAGGGAGAGTTGGTGTACAACTTTTTGTTTGTAGATCACTCATTGTAACCTCTGAGACTGAAATACAAGAGAATATAGATCAATTCCATGCTATTGGTGCTACTTTTGACCTGATAATTAACATCAGCAAAATACAGACTCTCCATCAGCCAGCACCACATCTTCACTATGTAGAACCATCAGCTATTGCAAATGGAGAAATTTTTATTGCTTCACATAAGTTCACTAATCTGGTAGTATACATTCCAGGGGTATACACATAATGAAATTGATACATATGTTCTTAAAGTTAGGTCAGTATATGACAGGCTAAAAATGAAAATGTGAGAGAGTAGAGATAGAAGACTGACTAACAAACTGAAACACATAAGACTGACCTCATAGTTTATGCCTATGAAACATATCATATGAACCTACTAGTGGCAAGTCAAGAAGCTGAATCACTTATCACTGAAATTGTCTTAGAAAGTTTCTGAAGGTCAACTGGAAAGATAGATATTGGATTGAGCTGAACTATCAAACATTCGAACTCTATTAAAGAGATTGCATTCCAAAGAGCTGGTCACACTATTCAAATGTCAAGTGTATATTTGCCTAGAAGATTATGTTATGAAAAATTTAAACAAGAAAATTGCTCATATGGAGGTCAGAAGAAGAGATACAAGGAGACTTTCAAGACCTCTCTCAAGAAAACTTTGGAATCAATTGTGAGACTTGGGAGACAGTGGCACAGAGCCTCCCAGAATAGTTACCTGCATAATGAAAGGAGCAGTTTTATACGAGCAAAACAGAATTGAAGCACCTCTAAAAAGATGAGATGTGTAACTTTAGCAACACCTGCACTTCAAATGTTCATATGGATTATTTGTGTCCATCCCATGGCAGCATCTTCTGATGTCATATTGGTCCAATCAACTACAGTCAAATCCAGCGAACTATGATGATTATTAAGGTTTGAGAAATATAAACTTATAAAATGAAACATATCGTATAATTATACCAGTACTAAATTTTTTTATAATTAAAATTTTTAGTAAAAGGATGGCCATTTGGCAATCTCTCTAAGACCAAAGGTGATCATGGCAACAGACTCAGTTTATATATTGTCAGAAATAATGAACTGCTAGTGACATCATCTCAGCTGAACAGAGAAATTATCTCTAAAGAAAATGCCTACAGCTTTAGTCTATATAGACAGAAATAATGTATCCCCACCAATGTTTGGGGAGAATACAATGATCTTCCTCACCTTGGAAGAAATTCCTTGTAAGGTTGGGTGGGATCTGCACAAGATCATCTCATTTATAAGTAATATCCTTAAGTAGTTTGCATACTTTCCTACATATTTTACAATACTATATTCAAAATCAAAAATGCAAGTTCCAGCCAAGATGGTGGAGAGAAGAAAGGCACAGTTCTAAAGTCTCTTGATCTTTCTCCATCTATGATATGAAACAAACCTCTTAACAGAAATCTGATCCACAAAACCCAGAAAGAAAAGTCAGTAGTAAGAACATCTAACTCAGGATTTGGCATCTACACATGGGTGAGTCCAGCTGCAGAGCATGGATCAGCCGTGGTTCATCCTGATAAGCAGCTTGGTTGGAGAACAGAAGCCTGAGGGCCCAAGAACTGGAACTGTTGGATCAGTAAACTAGGCTAGAACCTAGTCTACCATGGGGGCTTGGGTCAACTAGGGAGCAGAGGCATTGGTGTTGGCATTGACCTTCTGGAGCTTGCCAACAGGACTGGGGGCAGGGGAGAGTTATGGTGCAGGAGAGCTACAGACATCATATCTGGGCTCCTCTGGTCAGGAGGAACTCTGAGTCTACACCTCCATTACAGCTAAAACATTTGCCCTGAATAAACACAATTACATGTTACTAATGAACCAGGCAGAAGTATATGAGCAGAAGAACCAACTCAGTTAAAAATAAGGAGAGTGATCACCTCACCCCAGGTTATAATCCACTATCAATAAAAGACAAAAATATTTAACAGCTTCAATCACTCCCTCCAGGCCAAGGAAGAGGGCTTCAATCGAGGTCACAGACACTCCAGAGAAAGCAACCAGCACCCCCTGCTGGCCAGCTGGAGATATTACACTCAGTGAGTAAAGCCTCTATGGATCCCAACACCAAACCTCTGTGAACCAGTCACTCCCCAACTCAAGGTCTTAGCAAAATGAAGAAAGGTCAGTGAAATGGTGGATCCATAGAAAAATTCTTAGAAGGAAAAGACACTAACTCAGAAAGACCTAGAACCTCCGAGGAGAATTTGATCTGGTCTCCAGTACAGAAAGACTTCCTTGAAGAAATAAGGAAGGAGTTTAAAATCAATTGGAAAATGTGGGAAAAGAAACCCAATAGAAGATTAACATCTTGCAGCAAGAAATCAAATTATTGGAAATGCAATTGGACAAATGCAAAACTGTTTCTCAAGAGAATTCTTTTATGTTTACTCAAACATCTGAATTCTTTAGCCATATTTTTCCAGCAGCACTGCTCTTCACCTTATAGAATCTGGAGAGAGTATTTAATTTACAAATCTAGAGAGTTGAATATCTCTCACATCCTTTACTACCATTACTTACATAAAAGCATATTTTACAATGTTAACATACATTCTAAACAAGTTACTGAAATCCTAAGGTGATTGTAATTATATCTCTGATATAAAAGCTCTATTCAAAATTTCTAAAAAAGATAAAAATAAACTCCTTATTTTTGCAATCTTAAACACATTGCCCTTTTGTCATATATATGGGGAGGCAGGCACTGAAAGTAAACAATTCTATAGATTTAAGACTAGGTTTCATGGTGGTAGAAATAATGGAAGCAGTGAAGAGGAGGAGAGGGGGAAGAGAGAGGAGGCAGTTGTACAGGGGTGGAGGCTGAGACTGGGGTAGCTCTGCAGTGGTGGCTGGCAGGACAGAAGAACCTGAGATCTGAAGCTCCAAGTGTAAGACAGAATAGATGGACAGTGGCAGTGAAGGAGTAGAAAATATTAATTCAGGGTCTATCAAATAGGGCTCTGTTCAAGCACGGTTGAAACAGGAAATGCAACAAGTCCCCTAAGCTTCTGACTGGGGGGGGGGGAGTATCTTGGGCAAATACTTTGTTTTTGGTTTTTAATTCCTGTGTTTTGAATTAAAATTTTATACTGATCATTCTCAAATCTACTATTCCAAACTCAAACTTTCTACTGACATCCAATGTCACATTTAAAATTGTTTTTCAAATATTTCATACATGTCCAGTAGAAAGTTTAAACTCAATATGTCTAAATAGATCTCATTATCTTTCTCCCTCCACAGACACACAGAAAAATAGACACACAGAGACACAGAAAAACAGATACACAGACACACACACAAACACACATACATATACATTGTCTCATCTTGCGCTTTATTGTTTTTTATTATTTTTTGTATTTATTTGTTTATTTTTGTACAAATGATTTTTTAAACATTACTAAAATATTCTTGTAAAAGAGTAAACATAATACCCCCTCCCCTAAAATAAAGGCCCTCATGAGCAATAAAGTAAAGAGAAAATAATAATAATAGTAATAATAATAATAGTAATAATAATAATAATAATAATGGAAGCTAGATGGTCCAGTGGACAGAGCATGGGCCATGAAGCCAGGAGCACCCGAGCCCAAATCAGGGCCCAGTCACCCAACAATCACTTAGCTGTGTGACCCTGAGCCAGCCATCCCAACGCCACTGACCTGCAAGAAAATAAAATATAATAATAATAATAATAATAATAATAATAATAATAATAATAATAATAATAATAATAATAATAAATGTGCTTCAGTCTGTGTTCCAACACCACCACCTCTATCACAGGAGGATCACATTCTTTAGGCTAAATCCATTACAAAAGCTACATCCATATTTTTCCACTGTTGCCATTGCTGATCACAATTCCCTCCATTCATACTACCTCACTAGCAAGTACTATAATTTCTCTCTCCTTTCACTCTGTCCCTCTTCTTAAATATGCTGTAGGGTAGCTGAGTGACACAGAAGACTGATCACAGGCCCTGGGGCCAAGAGGCCCCAAGCCTACATACCACCCCTAAGGCTCAGCAACTATGCAGCCCTGTGATCCTGGACAGACCATCCAATCCCATCCCTTTCCAAGAAGTAAAAAAGAAAATTTATTATATCTGACCATTCTCCCCCATGGTCCACTCATTCTTCTATCACTCACATCCCCCTTCCCCTTGTCCCCCTTCTCTCCTTCTTACTCTAGATATCTATGACCCATTGAGTAATTATGCTGTTTCTTCTCTGAGGCACCTCTGATGAGAGCAAAGTTTCCCTAATTCCCTCTTGCCTTCCCCCATTGAATATCATTGCAATAGCTCATTGTAATAAAAAAAAAATCTTAATATATGAAACATCTTGGCCTATTCCACCTATCCTTTCTCTTACTCCCATTACATTTCCCTTTTAACCATTGACTCCATTTTTACAATATATGATATTTTCACATTTAGTTCTCTCTTGTGCTTCATCTATAAAAGCTCCTTCTACTTGCTCTATTAAATGAGCAGTTTATTATGAGTATAATCAGTATCATTTTTTGTGCAGGAATACATATAATTCTTCATCATTAAGTCCATCATATTTTACCCTTCTCCTCCACTCTCTATGCTTCACCTGACCCTTGTATTTGAAGATCAAACTTTCTGTTCAGTTCTGGCCATTTTAACAGGACATTTGAAATTCCCCTGCTTCATTGAAAGTCCATCATTTTTTCCCTGGAAGACGACATTCAGGTTGGTTGGATAGCAGATTCTCAATTGCATTCTGAGCTTTTTTGCCTTCTGGAATATTATATTCCAAGCCCTAAAAGTCTTTAATGAAATTGCTGGTAAGTCCTGTGTCATCCTGAGTGCAGCTCCACGATATTTGAATTTTGTCCTTCTGGCTGCTTGTAATATTTTCTTCTTTGACTTGGGAGTTCTGGCACTTGGCTATAATATTCCTAGAGGTTGTTTTTTTATCTCTTTCCAGGGGAGATCAGTAGATTCTCTCAATTTCTCTTTTGCCCTCTGCTTCTAGTATATCTGGACAACTTTCCTGAAGGAATTCTTTAAAAATGATGTCAAGGCTCTTTTCCTGACCATGACTTTCAGGTATCCCATTAATTTTAAAATTATCTTTCCTGAATCTTTTTTCCAAATCAGTTGTTATTTTTAAAGAGTTGTTTCACATTTTCTTGTAATATTTCATTCTTTTGGTTTTAAAGTATTGTCTCTTGATTTCTCATAAAGCCAGCAGCTTCCTTTAGTTCCATTCTATATCTGAAGGATTTGTTTTTCTCAGCGAAGCTTCTTATTTCTTTTTCCATCTGGCCAATTCTACTTTTTAAAACATTATCCTCCTCCATAACTTTTTGAACTGTTTTATCCATTTGACCTATGATGGTTTTTAACATGTTATTTTCTTCAGCATTTTTTTGGATCTCCCTGACTAAGCTGCTGATTTCTTTTTCATGTTTTTCCTGAATCTCTCTCATTTCTTTCCCCATATTTTCTTCTATCTCCTTCATTTGATTTTCAAAATCTTTTTTTAAACTGTCATAGCCTGAGCCCAGTTTTCATATTTCTTGGAGTCTTCAGATGCAGGAGCTTGTACTTCCTCAACTTCTGATTGAGTATTTTGATCCTCCTTGAGATCATAAACAATGCATTTCTCAATTATGTTCCTCTTTTTTCTCTGTTTACTCATTTTCCAGCCTGTGCCTGGTTTTGAGGTGCTTACTCAGCTTATAAGTATTATTGGGATACCCCACCACAAGGATCTCCAGTTCTGAAGCTCTGTCTTCCCTCCTGGTCTGTGAATGACCACAAGCACACCCCTCTGTCACGAAGTTGAGGTGGTGAGGCCCAGATGTTCTATGGAGGTCCTAGTCTGTGATCAGGATCAGAATGTGGTCAGAGCCATAGAGTCCTGTTCCAGGTACAGAGGACAGACTTCAGAGGTCTCTCTCCACACCCATAACCCAGGCTGAGCACTCAAGGCTCAGTTGCTTGGGGAGCTCCTGCTTAGGGCTCTGTCTGCTTCTGCTTCCTGGATCTGCTGCCCCTATATTGTTGAAGACAACACCAAATTCCTGGGCCATCAGGATCACAAGCTAGAAGACATACTGCATTCTTCACTATCTCTCACTCCCCATATTCAAGCAGTGGCTATAAGGCTTGTTACTATCACCTTTGAAATCATCTTTTGATGTCTCCCTCTCCTTTGACACCACTTTCAATCTAATAGAAACCCTGATTTACTTCTTACCTTGATTACTGCAGTAGTCAGCTGGTTGGTCTCTCTGTCTCTGGTCTCTTCCCTCTCCATTCCGTCCTCCATTCAACAAGGTTATTTTCTTAAAAGGCAGATCTGATTCTATCACCCATCCAATCCCCTCACTCCAAACATATATACACATACATAATGACCAATAAATTCCCATCAGGAACAAAAACAAAAAGTGTTATGCTTGCCATGCAGAATCCTTCAAAATCTAGTCTTCTAAGTTTCCACTCTTTTAACACTATATATTTCCCTATACATAATCTTCAATTCATTATTACTGGATCCTTGGGTGTTTCATGAAAAAGTCAGAACATCTCTCAGCCATCATGACATTCTTTTTGACTGTTCTTCCCCTCATATTCTGCTTTCTCCTGTCTGGATCCTAACCTCCCCAAATTCCTTTAAATGTCAATCAAAACCCACTTTCTATGGAACACCTCTTTTGAATTCCAGTGTCTTTTTTCTGTCAATTAACCCTTGTGTGTGTGTCTATATATATACACACACAAACATACATACATATTTCGGTGTGTGAATGTCTTTGTATGAGAGACATACTACCACACACAGAGACAGAGAGAGAATGTCTGTGAGTGTGTGTTTGTGTGTGTGTGTGTGTGTGTGTGTGTGTGTGTATGTGAGAGAGAGAGAGAGAGAGAGAGAGAGAGACAGAGAATGTTGTTTGCACATTTTCATTCCTATTGGATTATAAGGTCCTAGAAGTAAGGAACTTCTAGTACTTTTGCATCCCCAGTGTTTAGCCTGGAATATTGGTACTTTATAGATATCTATTAAATGATTGATTGGAAGAAAATAATGAAGAGTATTTATCTATAAATAGATCTGTCACTAATTGACCTTGAACAAGAAGGTGTTAGATTATCCATGGCTTTTAGACTTTGGAAAATTCTTTACTTAGGGTACTCTAAGAGATTATTGTTCATTGACAACTGATATATTATTGAAAGAAACAAACTAAAAGAAACTGTCTCATAGTACTAGATAATATAATAGTCAAATTCACTTAAAAGAGAGATTTAAACCTTTGTATGGCAGAGTCCTTGATAATTATTTTAAATGAATGAATCATACAGTATTTTATTTATTAAATAATGTGTGTATATGCATTAATTCATACAAACATATACATATATAATAAATTGAAGAAATTTCTAGATGTCAGACTCAGAATCTCTTATTTAATGATAGGAAAGTCACAGAATATTAAAGTAAGCAATAAAAAAATGAAAAACCATTCATTCGAGAATAGCATGGCCAGAGCTCAAGACATACTATAATGCTGAAATATTTTTGTAGGTTTTTCAAAAAAAAGGAAAAAAGAATATAGGGAATTAGGCTAGATAAGTAGGAATTAGAGGTTTCAAAACCAAAATAACCTTGTATTTGATAAATTTGCTACACAAATTAGACAAATGGTTCATTCAGTATTTCCAGGCCATATTACAGTTCATTTTCTTCTTTTTTACAAGGCAATGGGGTTAAGTGACTTGCCCAAGGTCACATAGCCATGTAATTATTAAGTGTCTGAGGCTGGATTTGAACTCAGGTATTCCTGACTCCAGGGCTGGTGTTCTATCCACAGCCACCTAGCTGCCCCTTGAGTTAATTTTCAAGGGTGCTTCTGACTGCGTGAATTTATTTCATTTATGTGGATGTTATTGATGTGTACCATGTAAAAGATAGGAATACAGTTTTTCCAATAAAGTTGCCACATTTCCAAAGCATATTTGAAAAATGAGGAACCGTTTTCCTTTTTATGTACCTTAAAAAAAAAACAAACACTTTCCCCCAATAGTATGGCAAACATTTATCTTTTGCATATACTTTGTGCATGACTAGGAATTTTCATTCTATTCCATAATTTCTCTATTTACTTGTATCAAATAGTTTTCACAAGAACACATTCTTAATATAATTTAAAGTCAGTGAATTCAAGATTGATTTCACACTATTATGATTCTTAAGATTCTTGGGTGGCTATGTTTTTATTTAGTATTTCTTTTTTCCCAATTACAGGTAAAAAGAATTTTCAACATTCATTCTTTATTTTTTTAATTGTATTTATTTAAGACAATGGGATTAAGTGACTGACCTAAGGTCACCCAGCTAGGCAATTATCAAGTGTCTGAGAACAGATTTGAATTCAGTTTCTTCTGACTCCAGGGCTAATACTCCAATCACTGCACCACCTAGCTGCCCTCCTCATTCATTTTTTAAGAATTTAAGTTCCATTTCCTTCCTTCCTCCGCAGAACTCCTCATTGACAAGGCAAACTATGCAATACTGGTCAAACATATGTAACCATGCAAAATATTTTCATAACCACAATGTTGTGAAAAAATATAGAGACAAAATCCTTCAAGAAAATAAAATTTCAAAAAAGTAAGCTTTAATATCTATTCAGAAATCATCAATTCTTTCTGTGGGGATGGATAGCACTTTCTCATCATAATTCTTCAGAGTAATGTTGGATCACTGCATTGCTGAGAATAGCCAAGTCAATTACCACTGATAATGTCACAATATTGCTATTACTTTGTACACAGTAACACTGCACAAACTCATTTAAGTTTTGCCAGGTTTTTCTTTTCATTTCTATTCTTTTGAAAGATGATGCCTAGGCTATTTTTTTTAATCCTGTCTTTTGAGTTTTGGGATATTTTTCAAAATTATCTCTCCTGGATTTATTTCCCAGTCCCCTATTTTTCCAATGAGATAATACATATTACCTTCTATTTATTTTCTTCTTTTGGTTTATTAGCTTTTTGAGTTAATTACAAAGTAATCATCTTCCATTTTCTTAATTTTAATTTTTTATGGAATCATTGTCTTGATTGAGTTTTTGTACCTCCTTTTCCATATAGCCAATTATACTTGCTAGGGCATGCTTCTCTTCAATGACTTTTTTTTTATACCTCAATTTCCATTTGACTAAATTTATTTTTAAGATGTTACTTACTTCAGTATTTTTGTGTCTAAATTTAAATTTATTTTTGAATTATTTTCATTTGTCTTCCCAGGTCTTCTTCTATTTTATTTGATTATAAAAATCGTCCCAATTCATATTTTTGTGGGGTTTTGGATGAAGGAGCTTTCACTTTATTTTCTCCTTCTGAGTTTTTGTATTGATCTTCCTTTTACACTGTTATAAAATTTTCAATATAAATATTTTTATTTATTTGTTTTTTTCCAAATTGAGCAACAGTAATTTTCACCAATTATTCCTTTTGCAAGATTTTGAGTTTTACATTTTTCTCTCTAACTCCTCCTCCTGACAGAAAATAATCTAACATAAGCATTACATATTAACTATACGATACATAGATCGATATTAATAATGCTGTGATAGAAGAATGAAATTCAAATGCAATAAAAAGAAACTATTAGAGAGAAAAATAATACAGAAAGACATAATGCATGACAACTTTTAAAAATCAAAGTAAGCTTTGGTCTGGATTAAAACTTCACAGTTCCTGTTGTAGATATGGATGGTATTTTTCCATCACAAATCTTTAAGAGTTGTCTTTGATTATTGTATTATTGAAATGAACAAGTCCATCATAGCTGATTATCACCCAATGCTGCTGTTAGTGTGCATAATGTTCTTCTGATATCTGCTCATATTACTCAGTATCAGTTCATGAAAGTCTTTCCAGGCTCTTCTAAAGTCCTGTCCATCATGATTTCTTATAGAACAGTAGCGTTCCATCACATTCCTAGTCCACAATTTGTTCAGTCATTCAGCAATTGATGAACTTACCCTCATTTTTCATTTCTTTGCCTCCATGTAAAGATCTGCTATCAATATTTTTTACATGTGGTTTTTTTACCCATATTCATGATTTCTTTGGGATACAGAACTAGTAGTATTATAACTGGATCAAAGGGTAAGCACAGATTTATTACCCTTTGGGTATGATTCGAAAATTCTCTACAGAAAACCAGGACAAAGTCAAAAATCCACCAAAAAATGCATTAGGGACCCATTTTTTTCCACATTCCCTTCAACATTGATCATTTTCATTTTAGTCAATTGGCCAATCTGGTAGGTGTGAGGAGGTACCTCAGAGTTGTTTTAATTTGCATTCCCCTAAGCAATAATGATTTAGAGTAATTTTTCTTATAACTATAAATAGATTTAATTTATTCATCTGAGAATTCTTTCCAAATCAGTGGAGGAATGAACTGGTTTTGTTTTTATAAATTTGCCCCACTTCTCTACATATATTTAGAAAACAATCCATTGTCAGAAATTATAATTGTAACAATTGTTGCCCAATTTTCTGTATTCTTTTTAATCTTGATTTCATTGTTTTTTTACATACAAAACCTTTTCAATTTACTTTAATGAAAATTATCCATTTTGGCTTTTAAAATGTTCTCTATCTCTTTTTTGGTCATAAAAAGATCCCCTTTCCATAGATATGACAGATATACTATGTAATAATCTCCTAATTGACTTATTTTTTCACTGTTTCCATTTTCATTATGAATTAGACAAACATCAACATATAAAATAATTTCCATATACCCAAGGAGAGAAAAAAAGAATTGTACATGAAACTATGAGCATCAATTATATTACTTGTTTTTTAGAAAGTATATAATAAATCTAAGATGTTAAGTTCTATTTTTAAAAAATATTTATTTTCCTACATATGTAAATAAATATTTCCAAGTTACAAAATTTTCCTCCACCACCTCCCCCTTCCCACTCCCCTCTCCTCAGCAGGGAACATTCAAGTTAGCCTACACATTTTGTTAAACATGTTTACAAAATAATAATTTTTTGGCATGAGGAATTAGAATTAAGGGAAAGAGATACATAAAAAGGTAATTTTTATAAAGTGTCCCTCAGATTTGGGAGGGATGTTTTTTCCCTTTGTGTTTTGCTTTGTTTTCCTTTTCTTTCTCTGGTCAGGGATAACCAGTCAAATAGAGTTGTTCTGGTTTTCTTGACTGTCAAGAGGAACCACTTCCATTAGGTTGATCAATTTATAATGTTGTCGATGTATACATTGTTCTCTTTGTTCTATTCCCTTCATTCAGCATCAGATTCTGTTAGTCGTTCCATGATTCTCTAGAGTCCAACCCTTTCTACTTTCTTATAGAACAATATTATTCCATAGTATTCATGTACCATATCTTGCTTAGCTATTCCCCAATTGATGAGCATCCCCTCAATTTCCAGTTCTTTGCCACTATGAAAAGAGCTTCTGGGAATATTTTGGAAGAAATAGAAATTGTCACACTTTTTTATAATTTATTCTGCATATAATAGTAGAATTGGAATTTTGGGTCAAAGGATATGAACAATTTTATTGCTTTTTGGGTATAGGTCCATATTGTTCTCCAAAAATTTGGATCGATTCACAACTCCACCAGCAATGTATCATTGGCCTTAATTTACTTATTATAGAACTTTTAAGTCTAAATCTTTTATTCATTTTGAACTTATATTGGTATAAGGTGTAAGATGTTGGTCTATGGTTAGTTTCTGTCATACTTTATTCCTGTGTTCTTATCCAAGATTATTCTTATCCCAGAAGCTGGAATCTCTGGGTTTATTAAGTAGCAGATTACTATAGTTATTTGCTAATGTTTCTTTTGTACCTTCTCTATTCCACTGTTCTACCACTCGTTTTCTTAGCCAGTATAAAACAATTTTGATGATCAGTTTTTTATATGTAATTTTATATCTGGTTTGACTAGGCTACCATCCTTTACATTTTTTTCATTATTTCCCATGATATCTTGATCTTTCGTTATTCCATATGAATTTAGGTACTATTTTTTTAGCTCAATAAAATAAAGCTTTGGATGTTTGATTGGTATAATACTGAATAAGAAATTCAATTTAAGTAGAATTGTAATTTTTATTATATTAGCTCAGCTCAGCCTATCCATGGTCAATTGGCATGTGCCCAGTTATTTAGATCAGATTTTACTTCTGTGAATATTGTTCTATAGTTGTTTTCATATAGTTTCTGAGTCTATCTTGGCAAGTAGAATCCAAAATATTTCATGTTGTCTAGTGTTATTTTGAATGGAAATTTGTTTATTAGATCTTGCTTCTGTAGATTTTGAGTAATATATAGAAAGACTGATGATTTGTGTGTGCTAATTTTTTTTATCCTGCAACCTTGTTAAAGTTGTTCATTGTTACAAATAGTTCTTTAGATGATATTCTAGGGTTCTCTAAGTATACGTTCCTTTCATCTACAAAGAGTGAAAGTTTTGGTTCTTCATTATTTATTCTAATTCTTTTCTTCAATTTCTTTTTCTTCTCTTATTGATAAGACTAATGTGTCTATTACAATAATGAATAATAGTGGTGATAACGGCCATCCTTGTTTTACCATTCCCTTACTGGAAATGTTCTAGCTTATCCTCATTACAAATAACATTTGCTGAAGGTTTTAGATGAATAGTTCTTGTTGTTTAAGTTAAAAATTCTATCTATTACTTTGCTCTCTGCAATTTTTAATAGGAATGGGTATTACATTTTGTCAAAAGCTTTTCAG
The DNA here is from genome assembly GCF_037893015.1 of Macrotis lagotis. Classification (NCBI taxonomy): domain Eukaryota; kingdom Metazoa; phylum Chordata; class Mammalia; order Peramelemorphia; family Peramelidae; genus Macrotis; species Macrotis lagotis. The sequence continues at coordinate 660,517,665 of NC_133658.1, forward strand.
CATCTATTTAAAAAAATCATGATATCTGTTATGTTTGTTACTGATAAGGTCAATTATACTGATAGTTTTCCAAATATTGAACCAACCCAACATTCCTGGTATAAAACCTACTTGAACATAGGATATTATCTTAAGTGATAATTTGCTGTAATTGCTTTTCTAATATTTTAACATTTTTGCATTTATATTCATTAGGAAAATTTGTCTATATTTTCCCCTCTGTTTTGACTCTTCTTGGTTTAAACATCAGCACCGTATTGATATCATAAAAGAAATTTGATAGAATTCCTTTTCCCATATTTTTTCAAATAATTTATGTAGAATTAGACCTAATTGTTCCTTGAATGCTTGGTAAAATTCAGTTGTGAGTCCATTTGATTTTGGAAATATATTTCTTGAGAATTTCTTTGATAGTTCAATTTCTTTTTTCTGAGATGGGGTACTTAAGCAAATAATTTCTTGTTATTTTATCCTGGAAAATTTATATTTTTGAAAAAATTCGTGTATTATACTTTGATTTTTCACATATACTAGCATACATTTGGGCAAAATATGAATTATTTTCCTTCTCATTGGAGGTGAATTAAACAAAAGTTTAACTCAATTTAATATATATATATATATATATATATATATATATATATATATATAATATACATATATAAAATCTTTTTTGGAAAGGGAATAAGGTTAAAGGACTTGTCCAAGGTCACACAGCAAGCTAATGATCAAATGTCTGAGGTCAGATTTGAACTCATGACTCTAGGGTTGATTTTCTAACTACTGTGCCACTTAGTTGCCACTTAGTTGCCCCTTAGTTTTATTTTTAAGTTCGATACTTTTATTACTTTCAAATTTGTTAATTTCTCCTTTGATTTTCAGAATTTCTAATCTCTCATTTAATTGGGTATTTTTAATTTGTGCTTTGTCCTCCTTCATTTTTCTGTTCAGCTCTGGTCTTTTCATCAAGACAGTTTGAAAATTACCTATTTTGTTAGTTGTCCTTCATCATTGATCTCTTTATTTTAATCTTGCATGCATTTAAAGATATATTATCATTAGTAATTTCTTTGGCTGTACCCCACAAGTTTTGATTTGTTGTCTCATTATTTTCACTGTCTTACATGAAATTATTAATTTTTTAGAATTTGATGTTTAATACACTCATTCTTTAAAATTAGTTATTTGTTTTCCAATTAATATTTGGTCTTTTATTGCATGTGATTTTTATTCTATCATGATCTAAAAAGAACACGTTTGAGAAATCTGCATTTCTGCATTTGATTGTGAGGTTTTTATGCCCTAATATATGGTTAATTTTTGAGTAGGTTCCATGTACAGCAGAAAAGAAAAGATAAATTCTTTCTCATCTCCCATTCAATTTTTTCTCGAGAATTCTATTATACCTAGGTTTTCTGACATGCTATTCATCTTCTTAACTTCATTTTTGATTATTTTGTTTGATCTAATTCTGAGAGTGGGATGGCGAGGTCCCTGACCTGTATGCTTTTGCTTTCTATGTATTTCTATAACTCATTACAGGTTCTACTCTAAGAATTTGGATGCAATACTGTTTTTACTGTTTTGTGCATACATGTTTAGTAGTTAAATCACTTCATTGTCTATGATAATTTTTAGGTATACATATATATATATATATATATATTCCTTCCTTATTTCATTGAAGGAGATCTATTTCTGCAATTATTTTTTGTGAGATAAACATTAAGAACCTTGCTTTTTTTTTCCATTTCATTGAAGCAAATATATTCTGTTACAGCTTTTTCCTTTTCCTTTGTTTGATTCTCTTCAAATGTATTTCTACTAAGCAGACTGTTGTAGCTTTCAGATTTTTAATTTACTCTTCTGTCTGTTTTATGGGAGAGTTCATACTGTTCACATTCATAGCTATAGTTATGAACTTTTTGAACCCTCCCCATGCTCTCTCCCTTCTATTTGTGCTTTTTTTCTTTCTCCCTTCACTTTCTACCTACTCACCAAAGTTTTGCTTCTGAATACCACCTCCCTCAAACTGTCTCCCCTTCTTGCAGCCATCCTCCCTTTTCTTTCCATTTTCCCCTTTCCTCTTCTTCCTACCCTCCCTTCTATTAGTACTTCCTTTTCTTCTCCCTCACCATTCCCCTGCTAATACTTGAAGTGTAAGAAAAATGTCTTTACATGATTGTGTTATTCCTCCTTTAAGTCATTTCTACTGAAAGCAAGATTCTAGCAGTTCTCATCCCTTCTTCTCTTTTCTTCTGCTGCAATAGATACTTTGTACTTCTTGTGATGTGATTTATCCCATTCTGCCTTTCCTTCTTCCAGTTTCATTTCTCTGCCTCCCCTTTTTAATGTCTTAATTTTTAAAAATAATTGTGTAAGAATCAACTTATGCCCATCCATATCTTCAGCCTGAGTATAGTCCCACCAAATAAGTGTTTCAGTTCTCAAGAGTTCTGAGAATCTTCCTCCCAGGTAAGGGTGTAACCACTTTAATCTTATTGATTAGCAGTCTTTTACTTTTCTCTTCTTTTTTTCATGCATCTCCTGAATCTCCTGTTTGAAGAATAATTCTTCTATTCAGCACTGGTCTTTTCATCAGGACAGTTTGAAAGTTATCTATTTTGTTCAATGTCCTCCTATTACCAATAATTTTGCTGAGTATTTGAGTCTTGATTATAATCCAAGCTCACTTCTCTTCTTGAATATATTCCAGGTTTTTCAATCCTTTAATAATGTTGCAGCCAGGTCCTGTGTAATCCTGACTGTGGCTACATGGTACGAGAATTGCTTCTTTCTGGTCACTTTCAGGACTTTCTCCTTGATCTGGAGAAATTCTGTAGTTTGGTGAGAATATTCCTTGGTGTTTTCATTTTCATTCCTTTTCAGCAGGTGACCAGTGTATTCTTTTGATGACTATTTTGCCCTCTACTTTCAGGATGTCAAGGCAGTTCTCCTTGATGAATCCCTGAAGAATAGGATCTGAGCTCTTTTTTTATCATGGCTTTCAGATACTCCAATTATTCTTAAATTATCTCTTCTGGATCTATTTTATTGTTCAATTGTTTTACCAATGAGGCATATTCTATTTTCTTCTTTTCTTTTTCATTAAAAAAATTGTTTACCAGATTCTTTATTTCCCATGAAATCATTACTTTCTATCAGTGCTATCATATTTCTCTATGAGGCATTTTCTTCATTTAGTTTTCGCATTTTATTTTTCATTTGGAAAATTCTATTTTTTAAAGAGTTGCTAGTGGGATATGGAGGCAAGATGGTGGCTTGGAGGTAGGAATTCTCAGAAGCTCTCTTCTAGAATGCTATAAATAGCTTAAAATTATTACTCTAGTCAAATTCCAAAAAGGCAGAACCCCATAGAAAGACCAAGTGAAACAATTTTCCAGCGCAATATAACTTGGAAGATCCACAAAGAGACTCTCTCCCACTGAGGTCAGAAGTAGCTGCAGCACAGCCAGCCCCATGCCAGAGTTAAAAAGCTCCAGCCTTCCAGGAATAGCCCACAGGGCACCTGGATCCCTTAGGTTGCCAGATTCATGGCAGTGGGAGCTATTTGCAGATCTCCCAACTCAGTGATCACCAAGGACAAGTCAGAAAGTGAGTGAAAAAATTCAACCAGATTGAGTGTGGAGACCAGCACAGCTTATGCCTCAGCACAGACCCAGCCCCAGGGAAATGGAGGTAGGTCTATAGAGTCAGGAGGCACCCAGTGCTACTTCCAGAGTGTTCAGTCCATGGAAAGTAAGGGTGTAGGGGTGGGGGAGACTGTTGGGATTTCTATGCAATCCCTGCAAAAAACTCTGTCACTTTATCCACACTCACATATCCATATTCAAGACCCTGGTTACAGTCTGATGCCCTCTATTGGCACAGCAGGGCTGGGACGCTCCTGACAGTCCCTGGTAAAAGGCATGTGCTTGTGGTCATCCATAGACAAAAAAGGGCAGACCAAAAAAAATTACAGTCAGAGCCTTTCATAAAAGATTGAAAGAACTGAGTTTCTTGCAGGAATTTACCAAAGACACTCAAACACTTGGTTTGCATGTTAAAACCAGTTATAGACTAGGAAAATGAGCAACCAGATTAAAAAAGAATCTAACTACAGATAATTACTTTGGTCCCTTAGAAGATCAAAACACACACCTAGAAGATGACAAAGTAAAAGCTGCTATATCCAAAGCTTCCAAGAAAAATAGGAATTATAACATACTATGGAAATGCTCAAAAAAGATTTTGAAAGTCAACTAAAAGAGGTAGAGGAAAAATTGCAAAGAGAAATGAGATCAATGCAAGAAAATCATGAAAAGCATGTCAGCAGCTTTGTTTAGGGAATACAAAAATTCTGAAATGTTAAAAACTGGTTTAGGTCAATTGGAACAAGCAGTCCAAAAGTTCAATAAGGAGAGGAATGGCTTAAAAAATAGAATTGAACAGTTGGAAAATGAGATAAGAAAGTTCTCTGAAGAAAATACTTCAGATATATAATGGAGTTAAGGGAAGTTGATGAAATTGTGATATATAAAGAAACAATAAAACAAAACCAGAACAATGAAAAACTATGAGAAACATTGGAGAAACAATTGATCTGGAACACAGATCCAAGAAAGATAATTTTCAAATTATTTGGCTACCTGAATATCATGACCAGCAAAAGAGCCTTGACTTCAATTTTAAAGAATTTCCTCAGGAAAATTTTCCTGTTATCCTAGAAGCAGAGGGTAAAAATAGAAATTGAGGTCATACACCAATCATCTACTTAAAGAGATCCCGCCCCCCTAAAAAATGGCTTCCAGCAACATTATAGCCAAATTCTAGAAATCCAAAGTCAAACAGAAAATATTACAAGCAGCTAGAAAGAAAAAATTCAAATAGCATGATACTACAGTTAGGATTACATAGGGCATAACAGTGTCTACATTAAGGGCTTATAGGGACATGAAATATTTTATTCTGAAAGGCAAAGGTGTTTGGATTATAAACAAGAATCAATTATACAGCAAAACTGAATATACTCTTAGAGGGGAAAAGATGGACATTCAATAAAATAAGGGAATTTCAAATTTCCTTGTTGAAAAGACCAGATCTGAAAGAAAATTTGATCTATAAAGCAAAGCATGAAGAGGTTGGTTGGGAAAGGCAAATTATGTGAGATTTACTGATATTGAACTACTTGTAATCCTTAAAGGGAATATCATAGTAATGACTCATATGAGTCTTCTCATTTATTAGAACAGTCAAAAGCAGCATATATAATAAACAAGGCAAAAGAGGGTACTGAATATGAAAGAATAATATATATTAAAAATGGAGTCAATGGAAGAAAAAAGAATGCTTTGGAAGAAAGGGAAAGGATAGGTAGAATGGGCTAAGATATTTTCTGTAAAAGAATCAAGAAAAACTTCTGCAATGGCAATGGAAGGGTAGAAGTTGAGTGGGAATGAGTGAGTCTTCACCACTCATGGGAAATGGTTCAAAGATAAAACAGCATACATACGCAATAGGGTATAGAAATATAACTTACCCTTTAGGAAAAAGAAGGGAAAAAGGAATGGATGAGGGGGAAGGAAGGGGTTTATACAGAGGAAAGGGAGGATCATGGCAGAGAGTAGTTAGATACAATACACTTTTTTCAGTATGGTGGAGTTGGGTGGCTTGCCTAGGGTCACACAACTGAATAGTGTTGGGTGTCTAACGCCAGTGGACTTGGGTCCTCCAGGTCTGTTGCTTTGTCTGCTGGGCCACTTGGCTCCTTCTCAAAGAACTTTGGCATGAAGTGAGTAAGAGAACAGAATGAATGGGAGATGAAGAAAAATGTAGCAATAGCAACTAGGGGGAAAATATTGAAGTAACTTCTCTTATGGACTTACGATAAAGAATGTCATCCATCCCAGAAACAGAACTATGGTTACCTGAACACAGATTGAAGTACAGTTTTTTTTCTCTCACTCTAAGTTTTCTTTAGGTTTCTCTATCTTTGTGGGGGGTAGGGTGAAATATATTTACTTACACAACACTATTTTAGTAATGTGTAAATAGATAAAAATTTAAAAAAAGAAAGAAATCAATGACTATGAAAAAATTGAAGAGCTGTTTTTTTATTGCCCAATTATATTTTAAAGGATTTGTTCTCTTCCATCACTTTTTGTTGCAAGATGTTAATATTCTCTTGCATTTCTTTTTCCAGCTTTTCCATATGATTTTTAAAATCATTTCTGAGCTCTTCTAAGGAGTCTTTTTTGGCTAGAGAACAATTCATATTCTCCTCCATAGCTTCATATATAGCACCTCTTCTGCTTTGCATTTTTTTTGCAAGGCAATGAGGTTAAGTAGCTTGCCCACACAGCTAGGTAATTATTAAGTGTCCAAGGGCAGATTTGAACTCAGCGACTCCTGACTCCAGGGCCAGTGCTCTAAGCACAGCACCAAGTAGCCACCCCTTGCTTTGCAATTCTGAGCTTGTACTTTTCCCAACCTTATTTCCAATTAACTTTCAAAAGTTTTCCTCTGTTTTTCTCTGAATTTTCTTATTCATTTTGATATTTCTTACCTATTACAAGATTCTTGTGGTGGAGGATGTTCTTGTTCACAGACCTTCAGGGTTGCAAACCCTAAGGGCTTCTTTACTGACCTGTGTCATCAAGTGTTAGTAACTTCAGTGATGCTCAGTGGATTGATTGGAGGCTCTTTCTCTCTGTGCCCTGTATTCTGGGAATGTAAGCTGCCCCCTCCCAACAGTGGAAATATCTGACTATCTTCAGGTTGTTTACAGACATTCCAGTAACTGGACTAGGCTGACCAGACTGGAAATGTCAGGGACCCTCTCTCTGGATAAACTATGATCAATAGGGCTTCAGCCTCCCTGGGCCGTTGGGAAAGATAGGAAAACCTGGAATCATTCTCCAGGCTGTTTACACTAGAATGCCAATATTTCCTCCTGGCTAGGAATGCCAGAGTCTTTGCTTTCAGGGTCACACCCTCCTGACACCCTGTGAGGGCTAAATGTGGGTACTGGGCACCCAGGCTGGAGCTTCCCTAGAGTGCTGATGCCACCAACCATTTAAACAAGCCCTATCTCCAAAATCTCCATTCCTACTGCAGAGTATCTCAGGCTAGTTCCATGTCTCACCCTGCCTCCCATGTACTTGGTTTCTTTTCTCTTCCCTCACCTCCCCCATGCTCTCCCATGAAAGACTTTCTGGAAGATGTTTCACTTTGATGTTTCATGCATTCTGTCACTCCAAAATCTGTGAATAAGCTTGATTAATGTTGGTTCTCAGGGAAATCCAGGAAAGCTTAATAGAGAGCCTAGTTCTCTCTCCTATTTGGACCAGAAGTCCCTCCTCACAGTAATTTCCTATGATCAAATTTTTTTTGGTTTTTTCTCATTTTACTAGTCTACAATTTATGTTTAACTAATTTTTAAGGTAGGAATCTGCCTCTAGAATGGGAATGGAAAGTACTCTGTCCCTAGCTTTGGTGGTTTTGTGAAGTTGTTTTTATTTCCAATTTTATTTAACCTTTAAGTATTCAGTTTTAGGAGAGGTGTTTATTATTCTACTGACCAGTGCTACAGCCTGTAAATGACTCTTTTCTGTTCTTGAACTGTGAGGAGAGTCTCTGCTCCAATGTCACTGCAAATTCTAATCCTCCTAGAGGAGGACTGCAAGGTGCTAATACTGCTTGCCCGGGACTGCTACCCAGTCTGTGATCCATATGGACAAAGCAGTAGAGGCCTATCATGAGTAAAGCAATACAGTCCTGTTTCAGTGCTAGAAAAGAGACACTTGTAATCTTCTTCTGACCTTTTGTTCAATCTCTTAATAATTGAAGGCTATTGTATCCCAAAACAGATTCTTTCAGTACTGATTCAGTAACTGGCTACTTATTTCCTAATATAGGGTCTATACTGATGTGCCCTCAGTGGATGATGCTCCTCTTTCACCCTAGTGCAAAAGTGGACTGTTCCTGTAAATCTTCTTGGTTATCTGGGACTGAAAATAACTTCACTTCATCTTTTTCTTATTTCCATCATTCTAAAATTTTGTTAGAATCATCATTTAAAGGTATTTTGAGGAGTTTGGATTGGGGATAATAGGTTTTTGCTTTATCATCTTTGCTTTTATATGATTATTTTAACAATTAATTCCATTGTAAACTTATTAAACTTATATTATTGTTTTGTTTTTCTGTTTACTTTGCTTAAAATACATTCTACCCCATTATTATACTTAGTATTTCTCCAGTTATTAAAAATCTTTTAATTTCCAGTAATGTAATTTTATAGTTCTTATTGCAGTCCTTAGGTATTCCCATGAAGGTTACTCCTCAAATATTTGATGATTTTATATTTTGATAATTGACATTTTTCTATTATATCTCACTGAACTTTATTACTAATTCTTAAGAATATAAAATAGTTTATAGATTAATCTTGTATTCTGATACTGTTGAATTCATTCATCTTTTCCATTCTTTCTTTCTTTGGATTCATTGACTTTTCTATTTACTCTATTTTGTGCTTTAGGAAAATGACATTATTTTTCTTTTCACTTCTAATTAATACCTTTAATATCACTTTCATATTTTTGTGATATTTAGAATTTCTAAGATAATGTTAAATTGAAGTAGTAACAAACAGCCACTGTTTTTAATCTGTTTTTAATGGGGAGTCTTCCGTTTCCTTCTCTATTGCATATTATATGAATTCTTGATCTAAAGAAGCTCTTTTTTATAAAAACATGATGAACACGACTCTGTCTTTACTTGCTTTATCATTATTATCACAAATAAATGTTTATCACTGACTTTTTCTATATGTATTTATATTTTAATTGCATTTTGGTTTATGAAGCTTATATTCATAGTCTTTCTTTTGAATCAGATTTAATTAGGAATATAAATAATGTTTTTGCTCTTCATTCTTTCTGGAAGAAGTTCATGATATCAAAGGGGCAATACCATCAATATTATTGATCTTTAAAACATGAAACATTGTCATGCTGTAAGTTTCCTGGTTTGAAGGAGATGAAAGGAGTCTCATAAATGTAATCTAATCTTGAGGTAAAGTTGAAGTCTATTGGCTAGCTGGAGGTGTAGTCAAAGATGAGATAGTAATCTTCTGATGGCTGTTTTCTTCATGAGAGATTGGAAGTCCTTTACTAGGTAGAAAAATTTCAGAGTGAGCTAAGATCTCTGGTGCAACATTCAATACTGGAATCTCATCCCAAAACAACATGAGTCAGGGTCAAGGATGATTTTCCAAAACCTGTTTGTTTTCTCCTTCTAGATAGCTTGAGTCTCACAAGAATGTACTGGAGTCAGCTCTAGCCTGCATAAAAAGTGGTAGTGTGATTTTCTCTGTGAGAATTTATACCTCAGGAATTGTAAAACATTATAAATCACAGCTTGAATTATTTTTGTTGATTATCTAGAGGGATAAAACTTTGTAAAAATCTTAATAATACAGATTAAATTTAAAAATGTCTTTTTCATGCATTTTTTTTGATTATCTTTCCTTACCAACACACCCTTACCTAAGAGAGTGATCATGAACTAATTTAAGTTCCCCTAAGTCAAGATTAAAGAGTTAGGGACAAGTCTCTATTGCGGAAAAAAAAACAAAAACAAAAGAGGGGACTTGATTCTCAGTCATTTTTTAGCGACTACTTTAGAGCTGGTAGAATTTGAATACTTCGGCCAGGTCTGGATAGTCTTCAGTTTTAAAGGGACTGGGATATTTTCAGGAATTCTCTTAGACTTTCATTAATCATGGGTGAAGGAGGAGATGAAATGATCTCTTTCAATGAGTATTGAGATATAATGTGGAGAGCTCCTAGGAATGGCTGTTATAGGAAAACTATTAGAGAAATATTTACATGTCTTTTTAGTATTATTGAACTATTATCTTAATTTGTCTGATATTTTTGAGGGCCTCTGATTCCCCCTCCATTGTCCAGTTTAACCATCTTCTCCAATGAAAATTCCTAAATTATTAGAAAGCTACCTCAGCCTCTTGCCTCTGTTTCTCCTCCAATTGTCTTGCTCTTAGCTTTCCAAAGTGGAAGCTTTACTCCAGTCACAACCAGGTGAGTCATTCTTTGACCTCTCACTATGACTTCTCCCTGCACAGGAGATAGACTTGGTCAAGCCCCATCTACATGCTGGATCCATGTTGATATAAGTACAGTCACCATCTTGTAACTGTTTCTTGTCTCCTTCCTTTTTCCCTTTCATAGCTATCTTTGCTGTTAACTTGTGAACTTTTTGTAGTAACCATTGAACCTTTTGTAGTAACCTGTGAATTAAAATCAAAGTCTTTTCTTATACTCCTGAGTCAGAGTTCAGTGAATTTCAACCAAATGAACCACAGCTGTCCCCAGCTCAGATTTCCTCATCACAAATGCTCCAACAATTAGAGATTTTCTCTTGGACTGGTTTTCTCAGTGTGGAAGATGATGCAGGAAAAGGCTTCAAAAATTACATAAAAGAGGGTCCTCAGTAACCCCCAAATGGAGAGAGGGAATCATTAAAGGAAAACATGAGAAACAGAAAACACTTAGAGATTCCAGGGCAGCAGAACTAAAGAAATTCTATGTTATCAGCAACCTAGACAGGTGAGTTGCACAATTTTGAATTAATCACTAGATTTGGGCAAAACTGGCTCCCTTTGCTTCTTCTACTCTTTCATGTTACAAAAGATAGTGATGCATTAGTGGTGAATTAACTTAATAAAATATTAAAATCAACTCTACAAAAAATCTATACACTCAGGAATACTGAAATTTGTTGACAAAAAAGGAAATGCACAAATTGCTGTCTGAGAATTTCCTAGTGAATTTCATCTCTCTATTTATTCTGCATTTGTCAGTCTCCCAGTGGTAAATCAAAGCCTTACTGGAAACCAACTGTGAATATCTGACAACAGAATGTGAAGTCTCATACTCCATTATACCCTACATTTTAGTGTACTATATATTTGCCTTTATGAGAAAGTATAAGTCACTCATGTGGTGATGCAACCCACTGGTACAACCTGTAAATTCAGTAAATACAAATCTATAACTTCAGTTGATGCACAATGGAAGCATTTTTTATTTAATCTAAAAAGAGTTAAGTTTTAAATATTTTCAATTGTGTAATTTATTGCTATACAATCTGACTTTTAGGAACAGTAGGTTTTATTTTTGAGGTAAGGTGCTTAATAAAAAGCATACCTATATAGTAAATATTATTTTCAATTCTGAAATTTAGATGATACTCAGTTTTAAGTTGATTCCAAAAATTTAAGGGATTAGAAAAGACATTCTCACAATCTGAGAAATCTAAAGACATTTTACATTTATTTCCATGTTAATAATTATGATACACTAAGATAGATAGATAGATAGGTAGCTAGATAGATAGATAACAAATATTCCTCTTCTCATTTCATAAAGATTATTTTTACTACACTGAAAAAAAAAAGTAATTCAGATTGTGCAAGCACCACCTGGAAATTAGAAGGGATGCTTAAGACAACTTGGAAAATGAGTGGAGGGGGGGAATAAAAATGAAACCCAGTATTTGAGGCATCTGTTTTTCAGTGAAAATATTTATCTATTCAAATAGCTTAAATTTTAAACTCTGGAAAAATTATACCATGAACATGTCTTTTCTCTTTTTATATTAATGAAACCATATAGTTTTTAAATGCATTCTAAATGCTTCCATCAGAATAGGAATGAGAATCCATTTTCATTATCAACTGAATTTTCCAATCTTATTCATCCCTAAAAGCAAGACAGTCTTTTCTTTTTCCATCTTATAACTAAAGAAATCTAATGGAAACGGTCTCTAAACATTTCGATAACCCAAAACAAAGGAAAGAGAGAGAAAAGAATAAATATTAGCAAGCAAACACTATTTTGAACACACAATAAAACAATAGCAAATTAAAAGAATATAGGACACAATTTCTTGTTTGTGTGCTAAAATTACAGTCAGTTATTATACTGAAAAAATTGAGTTTCTTATGTGAAAATAAATTTTTTGTAGGAAATCATGGAAATAAACTTCTCTGATATATTGTTTTTTAAGATAAACTGAATCCAAATATTCAATCATTTATAGCTCTTATCTCAAAAAAATCACATTTTGAAGATTTTATTGATTGTTTGCAGTGTATTTTATAGTCCACACAAAGCATAAACTTTTAGCCAAAAGGATAATAACATGAACCAAATGATGAGTAATATCACAAATTATGTTTAATTCCCTGACAGTTTAAATAGAAGTTAATTTTATGAATTTATAACTTCTGCCTTAATCTTTAAAAATGTTTTTGCTGTATTAAGAGTCACTGTCTAAAATCCACTTTTGAAATCTGATATTGTGGTTGTAGATTTAGAGATAGTATTAAGGCAGCCTGTGTTAAATTATTTTGTTTCAGTACAATGCAACTGCTGTTCCTCAGAATCCTTTTCTCTGATCACAGAGTCTTTATCAACTTGGTATTAGGACCTTGTCAGTAATTGATGCTACTTGATAACACTGCCCATTTGACTATAAAAAGTCAGTTAATACCTATGAGTCTCTTTTCTTCATCTGTAAAATAGAGATAATAATACCTGCACTCCATATACTTGCTCTAAAGCAAACTTAAAATAATTAAAATTAATATTATTTAGTCTTTAAAATACTATATAACAGTTGGATATTGTTATATAAATATTTCAAATTAACTGTAGGTTATGAAAATATAAAAAATTATATCTTTAATTTACCCTTAATAATTGTACATTTAAAAAAGTCATTGCCCCAAAATTCTTAAAAATATTGGTGATGTTATTAAATTAATATCTATACAAACTAATATTTTTGGAATTTATTAAATATTATTGGATATGTTTACTAAGTGAACATTAGAAAAAGCAAGCATTTCATCTTCTATACAAAAGGATAAAAATTGCCAAAATCTTCACTCTTCATAATAATAACTGCAGTCAACTACTGCTCTAGCTTTGTAAGCATTTTTAATTTTGTCTATATAAAGTATCTCTATATAATTATGTTTAAAACTTCAAATTGAGGGAAGATGCAAAGATCATGGCATAAAGATAAGAATTCCCAGAGGCTCTTCCCTAAAAAACTCAAAATGCAGTAAAATTATGAAGTTACCCAAATTCTAATGGGGAGAACCCACAGAAAGACTAACTGAAACAATTTTCTAGTTCAAGATAACTGCTTAGGTCATGGGAAAGTTCTATTCAACTAGGACCAGGCTTTGAAAAAAAATTGTGACCTAGTAAGACTGCAGATCTGTCAGAGCAAACCAACTCCAGTCTACCAGAACAACCCACAGTTTCCAAACTTCCAAACCTAAGGATCACCAAAAAGAAAAAAGGAAGGTAAGCAGGAAAACTCTGCCAAAATGGGCATGAAGCTGTCCTGGGAAATGGAAGCAGCCCTGCAGAGCCACCCAGGAGGGAATCACCCAGCAGCTGCTTCAAGAGTGCTCAGTCCATGGACAGTAAAGGAGTGAGGGGGCAGACTGTAGACGTCTGTTCACTATCCAAGGGATAGGACTCAGAACCTGGTTGCAGTCTGAGGCATACTCTTTTCATAGCAGAGCAGGAATCTTCCTCACAACTCAAAGAGGGAGGAGAGTGTTTGCACTCATTCATAGACCAGGACATAGTCTAGGAGATCATCAGAGTCTTTCATAAGATATTGAAGAAATTGAAGTATTTGGAGAGGTTCCCAAAACACTCAAAATCTTGGGAAGTACATCAAAACAAGATCATAGGCTGGGAAAATAAATAAACAGAAAGAAAAAAATCTGACCATAGATAATTACTTTTGCCACATGGTGGATCAAAACACACTAATAAGATGACAAAGTTAAGCTTCTATATCCACAGCCTCCAAGGGAAAAAAAAATAAATTGATCTTAGGCTAATGGAAGAGAGTTCAAAAAACTTTTTTTTGAAAATCAAGTAAGAGAGGAAAAGGAAAAATTTGGAAGAGAAATGAGAGCAATGTGGAAAAATCATGAAAACCAAATTAGCAGTTTGGTGAAGGACATATAAAAAGATGGCAAAGAAAACAATATGCTTAAAAAAAGTTTAGATCAAATGGAAAAAGAAGTCCAAAAGTTCAATGAGAAGAAGACTTTAAAAAGCAGAATAGGCCAGTTGGAAAAGGAGATAAGAAAGCTCGGTGAAGAAAACAACACTTTCAAATATAAAATGTAGCTAAAGGAAGCTGATGATTTTTCATGGAATCAAGAAACAATAAAACAATTCCAAAAGAATGAAAAACTAGGAAAACCATGACATACTAGGAAAACCATGACATATCTCATTGCAAAAACAACTGACTTGGAAAACATATTTAGAAGAGACAATTTTAAAATTATTGGGCTACATGAAAGTCATGATCAGGAAAAGAGCTGTGACTTCATTTTTAATAGAATTTCTACAGGAAATATCCTTGAAGAGGATGGTAAAAATAGCAATTGAAGGAATCCACTTATCACCTCCTGAAAGAGATTCCCTCCCCCCCAAAAAATCTGAGGAATATTATAGCCATATTTCAGAACTCTGAAGTCAAAAATAGCCAGAAAAAAATAATTCAATTATCATGTGGCTACATCCAGAATCACTCAGGAATTAGCACTGTCTACTTTAAAAACTTGTAGGACTTGAACTGTAATATTCTGAAAGACAAAAGAGCTTGAATTCCAACTGAGAATCAATTACCCAGCAATACTGAATATCCTCCTTCAGGGGTAAAGATAGACATTTACAGAAATAGGGAAATTTCAAACTTTCCAATTGAAAAGGCCAAAGCTGAACAGAAAGTTTGATCTCCAAGAACAGGACTCAGGAGAAGCATAGAGGGAGTGTACTGAGAGGACAAATTATAAGGGATTTAATGATGTTGAACTGCTTGTAATGCTACATTGGAAAATGATACTGATAATATGAACATTCTCATTTATTAGAGCAGTCAGAAAGAGTATATACATATATATGGCACAGGAGAGAGATGTATATGAAGGTATAATATATTATAAAGATGGC
The DNA here is from genome assembly GCF_037893015.1 of Macrotis lagotis. Classification (NCBI taxonomy): domain Eukaryota; kingdom Metazoa; phylum Chordata; class Mammalia; order Peramelemorphia; family Peramelidae; genus Macrotis; species Macrotis lagotis. The sequence continues at coordinate 660,532,745 of NC_133658.1, forward strand.
GTCAATGACTGAAAAAGGAATGTATTGGGAGAAAGTGATGGGGAGTTAGAATGGACTAAAATATTTAACATAAAAGAGGCAAGACAAAGCTTTTGCCATTGAAAGGAAGGAGGGTAGTGAGAGGGGATGAGTGAGCCTTAATTTTCATTAAATTTCAAATGACACACATTCAGTAGGGTATAGAGGCTTATCTAACCTGAGAGGAAAAAAGGAGAGGAAGTGTATGAATGAAAGGGAACAGGGAGAGGGAAGGGGGGTGTAGGTAACAGAAGTGAGGGAAGGTCATGGGAAAGAATAGTAAGAAACAATACACTTTTTCTTTTCATAGCAGTGAGGTTTGGTAAATTTCCAGGTGTAGAAGGGCTAAGTGATTGTTGAGTTTTGAGGTCAATGGTGGACTGTAATCCTCCTGGCTCCAGGGCCATTGCTCTATCCACTGAGCCACATGGCTGGAGCACAACACACTTTTGAGAAGGGACAAAGTGAAAGGAGAGAGAGAATGGAATAAATCAAAGTAGGAAAGAATAAATGGAGGAAAATACAGTTAGCAATAGCAGCTGTGAGAAAATAAATATTGAAACAACTTCTCTTATGGACTTATGATAAAGAATATGATCCATTCCAGAGATTGAACCAATGTTATCTTAACACAGATTGAAGTTCATTTATTTTTCTTTTTCTCTCTCACCTTATTTTTCTCAAGATTTCTCTGTCTTTGTGGGAGGAGGCCTTTAGGGCTCAGTTTTGCTGGGCAGTTGATTCTCAGTTGTAAACCAAGATCTTTTGCATTCTGGAAAATGATATTCCATTCCCCACAAGCTCTTAATGTAGATGCTGCCAGATCCTATGGAATCCTTACTATAGAGCTACGGTAGTTGAATTGTTTGTTTCTAGCAGCTTTTAGTATTTTCTCTTTGACTTGGGAGTTTTGAAATTTGGCTATAACATTCCTGGAAGTTTCTCTTGTGGGATTTCTTTCAGGAGGTGACCAGTGTATTCCCTGAATTTCTATTTTACCCTCTGCTTTTAGGATCTCAGGGTAATTTCTTGGAAAATGAAGATTAGGCTCTTTTCCTGGTCATGACTTTCAAGTAGCCAAATAATTTTAAAATTCTTTCTCTTGGATCTATTTTAGAGGTCAGTTGCTTTTCCAATGAGATATTTCACATTTTCCTCTAATTTTTGACTTCTTTGGAAGAGTTTTATTTCTTCCTGATTTCTCACAAAGTTGTCAACTTCCTTTAGTTCCATGCTGAATTTGAAGGAGTTATTTTCTTCAGAGAACTTTTTTAATCTCCTTTTCCAGCTGACCAGTTCTGCTTTTAAGGCATTCTTGTCCTCTTTTGCCTTTTGTTTTGCTTTTTCCATTTGGCCGAAACTGGTTTTTAACTTATTATTTTCTTCAGTCTTTTTCTTTTTCCTTTCATCAAACTGCTGATTTGGTTTTTATGATTCAACTGCATTGCTCTCATTTCTCCTCCCAATTTTTCCTCCACCTCCCTTAATTGCTTTTATTTTTAGGTTTTTGCAAGGCAAATGGGGTTAAGTGGCTTGCCCAAGGATACACAGCTAGGTAATTACCAAGTGTCTGAGACCAGACTTGAACCCAGGTACTCCTGACTCCAAGGCCGATGCTTTATCCACTATGCCACCTAGCTGCCCCCTTAATTGCTTTTCAAAGTCTTTTTTTGAGCTCATCCATAGTCTGAGCCCACTTTCTATTTATCATAGAGTCTTTGGACATGTAAACTTCGATCTTGTAGACTTCTGAATCTTCCTTGGGAACAAAGTAATTTTCTCTGGTCATATTCTTCTTTTTCTTTTATTTGCCCATTTCCTCAGCCTAAGACTAATTTACCACATTTCCAATACTTTGGGGGGTGGGTTTGGGGACACCTCACTAGGACCTTTATTCAATAAAGATCTTATGCTCTCTTGCCTGTGGTTTGAAATGTAGATGAACACAGGCTCTCCCCTCTTCCCTGGAGCTGTGAGGCAGATCCCTGCTGGGTTATCTAAGTATGGAAGGCCAAACTGCAACCTGGATCTGAGTGTGGGCACACAGCTGAGTCCTGACCCAGAGAGACCAGAGAGATTTCTGAAATCTCCCCCTACCCCCTTAACATGTTTTTTTTCTTCAGGCTTGCTTGGCTGATTCCTGCTGCATTTTCTCACTGCAGGGCTGTTCTGAGGCTGCCACCCCTGCACTCATAGTTCTCTCATAGTTCATCCAAACTGTTCTTTGTGATCCCTAGGCTGCACTATAGCTGAGGCTATTTTCTGACTCCCCCCTCCCCGTGGAACACACCTTTCCCTCAGAACGTCTGTTGTCTTGAACTGGGAAATTGTATCACTCAGTCTTTTGGTGGTTTCTGTCCCCTCTATATTTCACAAGAGTCATAATTTGATGGCTTTTGTTGTTCTGGGTGGAATGAGTTTCAGGGAAAGCCTGTCTTCACACTGCCATCTTGCCTCTACCCCTCAATAGAAATTTTCTTACCTAAATTAATTAATTTGCCATTGTTTCTCCAATTAGACTGGTTTTATTGAGAAATGAAAAGTATTTTTGTTTTGTTTTGTTTTGTTTTCATGGAAGGGGGAACTTTATTATTTATCCTCAGTAGACAGCATTTTTTGTTTGTTATTGTTTTTGCTTTCAATATAGAGACACAATTTGAACTCAAATACTGAGTTCAAAGGCCCGGGCTGATATAGCTTAGCAGCCCACTTAGTTGACTTTTAATAAATTCTTCTTGATGGACTTTTAAAATTCTTCTTTCTAATCTTTATAAAAATATTATCTATTTTAATATATATAGCTATCTAGTTATGATAATTAGATATATTCTAATCAGAACTTGTTTTTCTTTCATCTGAATTTCTTAGAATGTATTATCTATAACAATGATTGGTCCTTATCAAATAATCACTTATATGTTAGTTAATGTATGTGTGTGCACACATTTGTGTATGTGTGTGTGTGTGGGAGAGAGAGAGAGAGAGAGAGAGAGAGAGAGAGAGAGAGAGATCATTTGTTGGTTGCTTGCTATTGTGAGATACATTCTCCCTCAAATTGTATTACTTGACAATTACAATGTAATCTTCTATTGGACAAATATCATGACTCACATTCTGTGATTCTCAAATATGTGTCCCATATACCATATAGCAACCACTCAACAAACACAGGGAACACAGAAGAAATTAAAAATGTTCTGTTAACTTTTAGTATTATTCTACTTTGTTTCTTAATGGGGTATGCCAAGTAATGTCAAACACCTAGGACAAGAAACAGAAATAAAATACATAAATATGCTTAATCTCAGGAATGTGATCCTAGAGAGATGGGCTGAACACTTCCACTATCATCAATCAAAGCAGAAGTCAATGATCCTTTACCCCAAATTGAAGTCAATCTAGCTGGAGTTCCAACTGAAGGAGTGGTTTTTGAATACTATTAGACTCTTTCAAGTGACAAAGTACCTGGTGTTTATTCTGTTTCAGGTGGGTGGGGGTGTCCATGCATGGTGCAAAAGTTGATTGAAATTTGCCAAGTTATATATGGAGGGAAAAGGTTATCTGCAGGAATTCATGAATGCTTCTATTGTATTTTTCTGCAAAAGTAAGAGGAATGGATTGCCTTTTGACAATCACAAGTGTTTTTCTCTATTGGTTATTGTTGGAAAGATTCATTCCAGTGTCCTTTTCACTCCAGTGTCCTTTTCACTCCCTGAAGGCCAACATGGCTTCAGAAATGATTGAGGAATAGTTTATATGGTGTTTGCTATCCAATAACTCCAGGAAAATCAGAGAAGTAGAACAGAAGTCTATATACATTTGTACATCTGACCAAGATCTCCAATACCATCAGTCATATGGGTTTATGTCAAAATTTGCTTGCCCAGAAAAGTTCACCAGCATTGCATATCAGTTCCATGATGGCATGCTTGCCCAAGTTCTGGATAGTGAATAACATGCACAAGACTTATCAGTCACCAATGGAGTGAAACAATGATGTCTCCCTGCTCCAATGGTTTTTAGCATGATTTTTTCAGCCTTGACATTTTCACTGAGGATGAACATGATACCAAAGTCAGTTAACTCACTGATGGTAATTCTTGAATTTGGAAAGTCTATAAGCCAAAATCAAAGTGAAGAAAGTGTTGGTGCAATATCTTCTGTTTGCAGGTGACTGTGCACTCAGTACAGCTTCTTGGGCTAATTTTAGTCTAAAAATTAATTACAAGAAACCACAATTTTTCTACCAGTCAGTGCCACACTATTTGTGGAATCAATTTTAAAAGCATATGGAGAAGTTTTGAAGGCTGTGTACATTTTCTTTGGCAAGTCCTTTCCAAGGATGTCCTTTCTTGAGCTAAACTGCCAAGTATCCCAACATTAATATAGAGAGTGGGTCAGACAGATTCTTGAAATGCCAGAAATAAACTTGCCAAAAGGACTATTTTATGATCACACAGAGCAAGTACTCACAAGAAGATCAGAAGAAGCAATATTGGGACACCTTCAAAGTCTCTCTTAAAAATTTTAAAATTAATTATACAGCATAGGAGACACTTGAATAGTACCTCCCAGAAGGCCATGCCTTCATCTTAGAGGGTTCTGTGCTATATGAGGAAGGTGGAACTGAAGCAACTCAGAGGAAACAAGACATAAATAAATTTAGAGTAAGCATTCCAGATGTTCATATGGATTACCTGACCTGGAGTAGAGCATTCTGAGCTCATATTTATCAGATCAGCAACAGCTTGACACACTATGATTTGTCTTCTCAAGAATTCTCAAGAATTACAAATATTATTGGATGAATGCAATATAATGTTCTCGACTAGTATTTGATTATTTTGCTTTCTGCATTTACCTTTTTATGCATCTTTTGAATCTTATACTCAAAAAATGAATTTTTCTTTTTTAGTTTTGATTGTTTGATCAGAAAATTTTTGAAGTTCTGTATTTCATTGAAAGTTCTTCTTTTGAAGAGACTTCTGGCCAAGAAGGTGGAGAGAAGAAAGGCATAGTTTAAAGTTTCCTAATCTTTCTCCATCTATCATATGAAACAATCCTCTTAAAATAAATATGACCCACAAAACCAAGAAAGAAAAGCCAGGAGAAAGAACATCTACCTCAGGATGCGTCTCCTGCAGCAGCATTGTGCAAATTTGGGCAGATGAGTCTGGGTACAGAGAGTGCATTAGCCCCAGCCCAGCCAGATTAGCGGCTGAATTGGAGCTGGGGAGTCTGAGGGCCCAAGAGCTGGACCTGCTGGATCAGCAGTGGGGATAGATGGCGGGAACTTGAGTCAATTAGGGAGCAGAGGCACTGGTGATGGTGCTGATCCTCTGGAGCTTGCCAACAGGGCTGGGGGGATATTTCCAGTGCAGGAGAGCTGCAAACACCATCCCCGGGCTCCTTTTGTCTGAGAAACTCTGAGGCCACACTTCCATTACAGCTGAGGTCTCTTCCCAGAACAAACAATTGCAGACAACTTCTGCCTCAGGCACAGGTGAGTAAGCAGAAGAACCAGGCAATAGGGAAAGGAATGACCTCACCACACCCCAGGGTAAAGCCTACCATTGATTGAAGGCAAAAGGATTCAATAGCTCCAACCCTGTCCCTTCAAGCTAAAGGAGAAGGCCTCAATCAAGGTCACAGACACTCCAGAGAAAGCAACCAGCGACTCTTACTGACCAGCCAGAGAAGTTGCATTCAGTGAGTAAAGCTTCTGTTGATCCCAGGTCCCTGTGACCAAGTCCCTCCCCAACTCAAGGTCTTAGGAAAATGAAGAAGTGTCAGCAGAAAGGTGGAGACATAGAAAAATTCTTGGAAGGAAAAGACTGTAACTCAGCGAGACCTAGATCCTCTGAGGGGAATACGATCTGGTCTTCAGCACAGAAAGACTTCCTTGAAGAAATAAGGAAGGAGTTTAAAAATCAACTGGAAAATTTGGGAGAGACAATTAATACTTTGCAATAGGAGAATAAATCCTTAGAAAATACAATTGGACAAAAACAAAATGAGAATAATTCTCTCAGATCCTCAATTGGGCAAATGCAAAAAAGAAGATATTTCTCTCAAAACCTCAATTGTTCAAATGGAAAACTCTTTCAAAAATATAATTGACCAATTGGAAAAGGAGTTCCAAAGGGTTAATGAAGAAAACTCTTCCCTAAAATAAAGAATGGAGTCTAATGACTCTATGAGACAGAAAGAGCCAGTTAAACAAAATCAAAAAATAGAAAAAAATAGAAGAATATATAAAATAGCCCATCAGCAAAACCACTGACTTCAAACATAGTTCGAGGAGGGGCAACCTGAGAATTATTGGACTTCTTGAAAACAGTGAAGTGAGAAAACAGCCTGGACTTAATATCACAGGATCTAGAGATGGAAAACTGCCCTGATATCATGCAACCAGAGGGCAAAGTAGTTATTGAAAGAATACATCGATGCCCTCCAGAAAATGATCCTAAGATAAAAACACCAAGTAATGTTGTGGCCAAATTCAAGAACTATCTGATAAAAGAGAAAATGCTGCAAGCAGCCAGGAAAAAAAAAATTAAATATCAAGGAGCCACAGTAAGGATTATGTAGGACCTGGCTGCATTAACACTAAGGCATCAAAGGGCCTGGAACAATGTATTTCTAAGAGCAAGGGAGATTGGAATGCAGTCAAGAATCCACTATGCTGCAAAGCTGAGCCTTCTCTTCCAAGGAAAAAAAGATGGACATTTAAATGAATGGAAGAATTCCAAAACTTCCTGATGAAAGAACAGAGATAATTAGAAAATTTGGACATCAAAGAGTAGGTTCAAGAGACACATAGAAAAGGTAAAAAAAGAAAAAAACAACAAAAGGGGGATGTAAAAGAAAAAAAAAAAACTTCTATCCAATAAGTTGAAACTGGCTATATCCCAACATACATTTTGAGAACTGTAATTCTAACAGAGAGAATATACCTAGCCAGAAGTGATGGGCATTCATGACCTCTCCATGAGATTGCTGTCCAATGGGATGTAACTGGCTTTAATCCCACTTGGAAGAAAGACTCTAATAACTCTAAAGAATTTTAACTCTATTCTATAGAATGGACTTAGCTAGAAATGACAGATACTCAGAATTTTCTATGACTCAGCTAGAATAATCTAAAAAACACTACCTTCTTCAAAAGGGGGGACAGGAAATAGACAGGAGGAGGGAAGAGATTGAATGGGGGTAAATATCATTACCCTAAGAGGTACAAAATATCTATAAGTAATAGAGAGAACGTAGGGAGGAGATGAGAAACACCTGAATCTTCTTCTCATCAGACTTGGCTTAAAGTCAACTTACACATACTTAACTTAAGAAACATCTAAACTGTCAACTATTAAAAGGGGAAAAGGGGAGGGGGGACTGAGAAATTGAGGATGGAGTGAAGAAAAAAAGGGGAACTAACAAAAGGAAGGGAAGGGAACCGGGAAAAAGGGAAAGGGGACAGAAAGGAGAGGGGGTGATATAGGAGGGAAAACACACTGAAGGGGGTGGTATTCAGAAACAAAATAGTGGGGAATACACATAAAGGGAGGGAAAGGTGGAAAATACAAACAGAGGGAAGATAGCATGGAGGGCAATAAAGAATTAGTAGTCATAACTTTGAATGTGAATGGGATGAACTCTCACTTAAAATGTAAGCAAATAACAGAGTGGATTAAAAACCGGAATCATACAGTATGCTGCTTACGAGAAACTCATTTGAAAAAAGAGATACATATAGTGTAATGGTAAAAGGTTGGAGCAAAATATATTTTGCTCCAGCTGAAGTAAAAAAAAGTAGGGGTAGCAATCTTTAACTCAGAGAAAGCAGTAGCAAAAATAGATTGCTTTAAAAGAGATAAGGAAGGAAAATTTATCCTCCTAAAAGGTGCCATAGACAATAAAGTTGTTCCAATACTGAATATATATGCACCCAATGGGATAGCATTGGAATTCCTAGAGGAGAATCTGAAAGATCTACAGGAAGGGGGTGGCTAGATGGGGAGTCAGGAGTAGCTGTGTTCAAATCCGGGCCCAGACACTTAATAATTACCTAGCTGTGTGGCCTTGGGCAAGCCACTTAACCCCATTGCCTTGCAAAAACCTAAAAAAATAAGATCTACAGGAAGATCTAGACAGTGAAACTCTAGTAGTGGGAGACCTCAACCTCCCTCTCTCAGATCTAGATAAATCAAATCATAAAATAAACAAGAAAGAAGTTAAGGAGGTAATTAGATTGTTAGAAAAACTAGATATGGTAGACTTATAGAGGAAACTGAATGGGGATAGAAAGGAATATACCTTTTTCTCTGCAGTACAGGGAAATTATACAAAAATTAAACATGTACTAGGACATAAAAACCTAATGATCAACTTCAAAAAAGCAGAAATAGTGAATACATATTTCTCAGATCAAATTGCAATGAAAATCATATGCAAGATTTGCCAAGGAGAAATAGACCCAGAACTAAATGGAAATTGAATAACCTCATTTTAAAGAATGAGTGGACCAAAAAACAAATTATAGAATGTATTAAACAAGTTATCCATGATAATGACAATAATTAAACAACATGCCAAAACCTATGGGATTCATTCAAAGAGGCTCTCAGAGGATATATTATAACATTAAATGCTTACATGAATAAATTGGAGAAAGAGGAAATCAATGAACTAAACATGCAAATAAAAAAACTAAAGAAAGAACAAATAAAAAAATCCCCAATTAAATACCAAATTAGAAATTCTAAAAATTAACATAGGAAATTAATAAAATTGAAAGCAAAAAAACTATTGAATTAACAAATAAAATCAAAGGTTAGTATTATGATAAAACCAATAAAATTGATAAACCCCTGGTCAATTTGATTATAAAACAAATAAATAAGAAAACCAAATTGCTAGTATCATAAATGAAAAAGGTGAACTCACTGCCAATGAGGAGGTAATTAAAATAAAAATTTGAAATTATTTTCCCCAACTTTATGACAATAAATTTGATAATCTAAGTGAAATGGATGAATATTTACAAAAGCATAAGTTGCCCAGGTTATATGAAGATGAGATTAAATACTTATATCACTCTAACTCAGAAAAAGAAATTCAGAAGCCATGACTGAATTACCTAAAAAAATTCTCCAGGGCCTGATGGATTCAAAAGTGAATTCTACCAAACATGTAAGGAAAAACTGGTTACAATTCTATATAAATTCTTTGGAAAATTAGGGAAAGAGGGAACTCTGCCTAACTCTTTCTATGAAACCAATATGCTACTGTTGCCTGTACCAGGAAGAGTTAAAACAGAGAAAGAAAATTATAGATCTATCTCCCTGATGAATATAGATGCAAAAGTCTCAAATAAAATCTTAGCAAAATGATTACAACAACTTATCACTAGGATAATAAATTATGTTCAAGTTGGATTTATCCCAGGAATTCAGGGTTGGTTCAATATTAGGAAAACTGTTTGTATACTCAATTATATCAAGAACAAAACTTTCAGAAATTGTATGATCATATCAATAGATGCTGAAAAAGCTTTTGACAAAATACAGCATCCATTCCTACTAAAAACATTAGAGAATGTAGGAAGAAATGGAATGATTCTTAGAATAATTAGCAGTATCTATTTGAAACCATCAGCAAGCATTATATTCAATGGTGAAAGGCTAGAGGCATTCACAATGAGATCAGGGGTAAAACAAGGGTGTCCATTATCACCACTACTATTCAATATCTTATTAGCAATGCTACCATCAACAATTAGAGAAGAAAAAGAAATAGAAGGAATTAGAATTGGGAAGGAAGAGACAAAACTCTCACTCTTTGCAGATAACAAGATGGTCTACCTAGAGAATCCTAAGAAATCATCCAAAATATTACTGGAAACAATTAGCAATTTTAGCAAAGTTGCAGGTTATAAAGTAAACCCTCAAAAGTCCTCAACTTTTCTATATATGTCTATCAAGATACAGCAGGAAGAACTAGAAAGAGAAATCACATTTAAAGTACCTTCAGGCAATATAAAATACTTGGGAGTCTATTTGCCAAGATAGACTCAGAATCTTTTTGAAAATAATTATAAAACCCTTTTTCACACAAATTAAATCAGATTTAAATAACTGGGCAAATATCAACTGCACGTGGATAGGTAGAGCTAATATAATAAAAATGACAATTCTATCAAAACTAAACTATCTGTTTAGTGCCCTACCAATCAAAATTCCCCCCAAAAATTATTTTAATGAGTTAGAAAAAATTGTAAGTAAATTTATATGGAGAAATAAAAAGTCAAGAATTTCCAGGTAGTTAATGAAAAAAATGCAAAAGAAACTGTCTTAGCCCTACCCAATCTAAAATTATATTATAAACCATCAGTCATTAAAACTGTTTGGTATTGGCTAAGAAATAGAGTGGTGAACTAGTGGAATAGACTAGGTGCTAAAGCAGGAGATGATCATAGTAATCTTCTGTTTGATAAACTCAAAATTCCAGCTATTGGGATAAAAACTCTCTCTTTGATAAGAACTGCTGGGAAAATTGGAAGTTTGTATGGAAGAAACTTAGTTTAGACCAACACCTAACACCTTTTACCAACATAAGATCCAAATGGTTACAGTATTTATACATTAAAATCAATACTATAAGCAAATTACAAGATCAAGGACTAATATACCTGTATACCTGTCATATATATGGAAAGAAGAGCAGTTTATGAATAAGGAAGTGTTGGAGAATATCACCAAAAACCAAGTAGATGATTTTGATTACATTAAATTAACAAGCTTTTTTTTTTGTACAGACAAAACCACTGTAGCCAAGATCAAAAGAAATGCAGCAAATTGGAAAACAATCATTACAGCTAATGATTCTGACAAAGGACTCATTTCTAAAATGTAAAGAGAATTAAGTCATATTTTTAAAACAAAATGCCACTCCCCAATTGACAAATGGTCAAAGGATCTGCAAAGTCAATTTACAGATGAGGAGATCAAAGCAATCCATAGCTATATGAAAAATTGCTCTAAATCATTAATTATTAGAGAAATGCATGTTACAGCTTCTTTGAGGTACCACCTCACACCTCTCAAACTGGCCAATATGACCAGAAAGGATAATGATAATTGTTGGAAAGGTTGTGTGAAATCTGGGACACTTTACACTGCGTGGAGCTGTGAACTCATCCAACCTTTCTAGAGAAAAATTTGGAACTATGCCCAAAAGGCAACAAAAACGTGCATACCCTTTGACCGAGCAATAAAACTACTGGGTCTATACCCTGAAGAGATGATGAAAAAGGGTAAAAACATCACTTGCAAAAAAGTATTCATAGCAGCCCTGTTTGTGGTTGCAATGAATTGGAAATCAAGTAAATGTTCTTCAATTGGGTAATATCTTAGCAAACTGTGGCATATGTATGTCATGGAACACTATTGTTCTATTAGAAATCAGGAGTGATGGGATTTCACGGAAGCCTAGTGGGATTTGTTTGAGCTGATTTTGAATGAGATGAGCAGAACCCGAAAAACACTGTATACCCTAACAGCAAATTGGGGGTGATGTTCAACTTTGAAGTCCTCGCTCATTCCATCAGTGCAACAATCATGAACAATTTTGGGCTGTCTGTAAAGGAGAGTGGCATCTGTATACAGATAAAAAGCTGTGGAGTTTGAACAAAGTTCAAGGATTATTCCCTATAATTTAGAAAAAAAAACAGAAATCTTATTGTTTGACCTTGTTATCTCTTAGACTTTTTTCTCTTCATTAAGGATACGATTTCTCTCTCATGAAACTCAATTTGGATCAAGGTACAACATGGAAACAAAGTAAAGACTGATAGAGTGCTTTCCATGTGGGGGCTGGGGGGAGGGAAGTAAGATTGGGGGGAAAATTGTAAAACTAAAATAATGTCTTTAATAAAAATAAATAAAATAATAAAGTCCTTTATTTCCCAGCAGAATAAAATGAAATTTGAAGAATAGTAAATTTTTGACTGTAATCCAAAATACTTTGTTCTCTGAAATATTATATTCCTGATCTTCTCTTCTTTTAATGTGCAATCTAAGTCCTGGGTAATTCTGATTGTACTTCCTTTGTATTTCAATTGCTTTCTTTTGGTTGCATGCAGTATTTTCTCCTTTATCTGAGAATTCTGGAATTTGACTATGATAGTCCATGACATTTTTATCCTGAGTCCCTTTATGGAGGTGTTCTGTGTATTATTTCATGGTCCTTTTTTCCTTCTTGCTCTAGTATATTAGAACACTTTCCCATGATAATCTTTTTTTTGATCTCGGCTTCCTGGTAGACCAATAATTTGAAAATTATTTCTTTTGGATCTATTTTTCAGGTGGTTTATTTTTCCTAAAAGGTAATTTATGTTTTCTTCCATTTTTTTCAGTCATTTGATTTTCTTTGATGGAATCTTGGGGTGTGATATATTCACACAGAGCGATAAAAATTTAGAAATATTAATTGTAAATGTGATTGGCATGAACTCTGTCATAAAACAGAAATAGACAGCAGAATAGATTTTAAACCAGTATTCTATAATTTGTTGTTTACAAGAAATACATTTGAAGAAGAAATATAAACACAGGGTAAAGGTTAAAGGATTGAACAAAATATATTATATTTCAGCAGAAGTGAAAAAATTAGTGGCAGTGATACTGATCTTAGACAAAGCAACAACACAAATCAATCTCATAAAAAGGGATAGGGAAGGAAACTTCAGCTTCTTAAAAGTCACCATAGACAATGAATTTATATAATTATTAAACATAAATGCACCAAGTGGCATAATATGCAAATGCTTAGGGGAGAAGCTGAATGAATTACCAGGAAACACAGACAGCAAAACTTTAATTATGGGGGATCTCAACCTCCTTATCTCTCAATTAAATAAAAATATTTATGCAAAATGAGAAATTAGGAATTTAGTAAGGTGAATAAAAATCTTAGAAAATATGGACATGAGAGACCTGTGGAGAAAACTGAGTGGGAATAGAAGAAACTATATGGTTTTTTCTCTGCAGTACATGGCATCTATACTAAAACTGATCATACACTAGGTTATAAAAACATTATACTTAAATGTGGAAAGACAGAAATATTAAATGCGTGTTATCCATATCATGATGTAATAAAATATTTTAGGTCATAGAGGGCCATGGAAAGATGAGTCAAAAATTAATTGAAAACTAAAATTAATTTTAAATACTGGGTGCATCAAACAAAAAATGATGGGACAAATCAATCAGCTATTTCATCAAATAGAATGATAATAATGAGACTACACATTAAAATTTATGGGATGCAGTCAGAGCATAATTTAGAGGAAAATTTGTATCTAAATGCTTTTATGAATAAAATGAGAAAAAGGAGATAAATGAATTGGGTATACAAGTATAAAAGTTAGAAAAATAATAAAATGAATATTGGCAATTAAATGCCAAATTAGAAATTCTGAAAATCAAAAATAGAGATTATTAAATTTGAAAGCAAGAGAACTATTGATCTCACAAATAAAACTAAGATTTGGTTTTATGGAAAAAAAGCAAAATAGCTTGAAACTTTTTTTAATCTTATATAAAAACACCAAATTACTGCTATCAAAAATAAAAAAGGATGAACTTACCAATGAGGAGAAAATTAAAGATATTATTCTTAAAATTTTGTTCCACTGTATGACAATAATAGTTGACAGTTTGAGCAAAATAATTGACTAGTGTCAAAAAAGCAAATTACAGATTAACAGAAATGGAATTAAAATACCTAAAGCTATCAATAAACTCCACAAGAAGAAGTTTCAAGCTCCATATGGAATTGTAAGCAAGAATTAATTGAATTCTATATAAGTAATTAAAAAATAGAAGAAGCAGTTTTGTAAATTCCTATTATGACATCAATATGGTGCAGATACCTAAGCCAGGAAGAACCAAAACAAAGAAAGAAAATTATAGACCAATCTCCCTAATGAACAGTGATGCAAAAATATTAAATAAAAATTTAGCAAAGAGGTTGCATTAAGTTATTCCTAGGATAATACTTATGATCAGACAGGATTTATACCTGGTAGACAGGATAGCTTAATATTAGGAAAACATTCAATATAATATCAATATCAAAGACATAGGAGTAAGAAAGCCAATAGAAATCATAAAATTATCTCAATAGATGTCAAAAAAGTCTTTGACAAAATACAACATCCAACCCTATTAAAAATAATTAAAGAGGATGGAACCAAGATAGCAGCAGGAGAAGAGCCTCTCTTAGGTGCTCTCTCCAAAATATTTCTAAAACCTTAAAATTATGATTCTAACTAAAATTTTGAGCTAGAATACACAGAAAGATCCAGTGAGGCAATTCTCCAGCCCAAGATAACCTGGAAATAGTGGAAAAACTCTGTTCCACCAGATTAGAGGGGCAGCCCTACCAGAGGTGAGGAACTTCCACTGACTGGGAACAAGCCCAGGGCACCTCGGAACACCTGCTCCTGGCAGCAGAATCAATTTCCTGACCTTAACTCCAGGGAGCACCAAGCACAAATTGGAAGATCAACAGGGATACATCTGCCAGAGTGAGTGCAAAATCCAGGACCTCAGCACAGCCCTGGCACTCTGTGAAACTCAGACCATTGGTCACTGTACTCAGCATGGACATGACAGCCCAGATTCAGGAAATGGAAGCAGGATTGAGGAGCTGACTACCAGAAACCCCCAGGCAGCCGCATCCTGAGTGCTCAGCCCACCAAAGGTAAGGGAGTGGAGGGAGACTTCCAGAGTCTGTCCTCTGTCCCTAGGACAGGACTCAGGGCTCTGATAACATTCAGAGTCTCATCACAGTCTAGGCTCCCCATAGAGCAGAGACCCCCCCCCAACTCAACCCTGTGGCATTGGGGTTCTCTTGTGATCATTCATAGACCAGGAGAGCAGTCAGAGCCTCACACACTGAGGTCCTTGTGGGGGTGTACCAAATAAAATCCAAAGCTCAGGAAGCACCCCAAAACCAGGCACAGACTGGGGAAATCAGTAAACAGGAAAAAGAGAACCAGACCATTGACAATTATTTTGTATATGATCCCATGGAGTATCAAAATACTCAATCTCAAGATGAGAAAGTCCAAGCTTTTGCATCCAAAGACTCCAAGAAATATGGAAGTTGCTTAGGCTATGGCAAAACTCAAGAAAGTTTTTGAAAATCAAGTAGGAGAGATAGAAGGAAAATTGGGAAAAGAAATGAGAGAGATACATGAAAAAACATGAGAATGAAATCAGCAGCTTAATCAAGGAGATCCAAAAATTGCTGAAGAAAATAACATGTTACAAACCAGCTTAGGTGAAATGGATACAACAGTTAAAAAAGTTATTGCGGAGAAGAATTCTTTAAAAAAGTAGAATTGGCCAGATGGAAAAGGAGAGAAGAAAGCTCTCTGAGGAAAACAAATCCTTCAGATGTAGAATGGAGATAAAAGAAGCTGATGACTGTATGAGAAATCAAGACACAGTAGTTCAACAACAAAATAATGAAAAATTAGAAGAACATGTAAAATATTTCATTGAAAAAAAAAAACAACTGATCTGGAAAACAGATTCTGGAAAGATAATTAAAAACTTATTGGGTTCCCTGAAAGACATGATCAGGAAGAGAGCCTTGACCTCATTTTAAAATAATTTCTACAGCAAAATTGTCCTTATATTCTAGAAGCAGAGGGCAAAATAGAAATTGAAAGAATCCACCAATCTCCCCCAGAATGAGATCCAAAAAACCCCCAGGAATATTATAGCCAAATTCCAGAACTCCCAAGTCAAAGAGAAAATATTACAAGCAGCTAGAAGGACAGAATTTAAATATCATGGAGCTACAGTCAGAATCACACAGACCTAGCAGCAACTACATTAAGGACTCATAGAGCTTGGAATATAATATTGAATGTCTAATATACTGTAAAAGAGGAGTCAGTGGTTAAAAGGGAAATGTACTATGTGTAAGAGAAAGTAGAGGTAGTATAGGCTAAGAAATTTCATATAAAAGATGTTTTTTGCAATGGTATGGAAGGGGGGAAGGTGAGAATAAGAAATAGCTCTGAGAGAAAACAACATATACACTCAATAGCATATAGACATCTAGAGGAAAAGAAAGGAGAGATAGGGGGACAGAGGAAAGGGGGCAATGTGGGTGATAGAGGAAAGGAAGAGAATATGCAGATATAATGCATTTCCATTTTATTTTTTCAAGGTGATGGAATTTGGTGGCCTGTCCAGGACCACAGACCAGGTGGTTGCTGGGTCTCTGGGGTTACATGAGGGCTTGGGGATTCTTAGCCCCAGGGTCGGTGTTCTGTCCTCTGCATCACTCAGTTACCCTACAGCATATTTTAGAAGAGGGACACACTGAAAGGAGATATAAAATATAATATATGGTAGTGGAGAGGAATGGATGGAAAGAATTACAATCAGCAACAGAAACTGCAGAAAAATATGGAAGTAACTTCTGTGATGGACTTATAATAAAGAATGTGATCCACCCAAGGAACAGCTGATAGTTTCAGAACACAGACTGATACACATTTTTTTCTCTTTATTTTACTTTATTTCTCATGAGGTTTTGTATTTTTGTAGGGGAGGGGGTAAAATGTTTACTCTGAAACAAGAATATTTTAGTCATGTGTAAATAAAAAATGAATATGAAAGCATTGAAAAAAAAGCTCAAAACCTGGCAAAAAATGATTGGTAAAAACTACCATTGCACAAAGTATGAAAAACAAAAAATATTTAAATTAAAAAATACCAAAGAGTATAGGAAAAATGAAATTTTCTTTAAAATTATAAATAGTATCTACACAAAACCCTCAGCACATATTATATATAGTGGCAATAAAGTAGGAGCATTTCCAATAAAATCAGGGTTGTAACAAGGATGTCCATTATCATAATCACTATTCAATAGTGTATTAGAAATATTAGCTTTAGCAGTAAGAGAAGAAAAGGAAAATGAAGGAATTAGAATTGGCATTGAAGAAACAAAACTTTCACTCTTTCATATGATATGATAGTATACTTATAGAACCCTAGAAAGTAATTTTAAAAAAATTCCTGGAAACAATTAAAAACTTCAACAAAATAGGAAGATAAAATAAACCCATATAAATCATCAGCATTTCTATATATGAACAATAAAGTTCAACATTAAGAAATAGAAAGAGAAATTCAATTTCAAGTAATTTCAGATAGCATAAAATACTTAAGAATCTGCATTGCCAGAGAAACTCTTTGAACAGAGTTACAAAACCCTTTCATAGATATAAAGTCATAACTAAAATATTGGTAAAACATCAATTGCTCATGGTTAGGATGAGTTAATAAAGTAAAAATGAGAATTCCACCCAAATTAATTTGCTTATTTTGTATTATACCAGTTGAACTTCCAATTTACTATTTTACAGAGCTAGGAAAAAAAAATTCATCCATACTAACAAAAACCCAAGAATATCTCAGGATCTGATGGGAAAAAAAAAACTGTAAAGGAATTTGTTCTAGCTGTACCAGATCTTAAATTATTCTATAAAGCAGCAGTCATCAAAACTGCCTTCTACTGACTAAAAAATAGCATAATGGACCAGTGGATTAGGATAGTTTCAAAAGAAACAGAAATGGCTATAGTAATCTATTGTTTGCCAAATCCAAAGACAGTAGTTTCTGTGGCAAGAACTCATGATTCTACTATTACTTCTTGAAAACCTGTAAAGTAATAAGCAAAACTAGACATGGACCCACATCTCACACTTTACACCAAAATAAGGTCAAAATGGATTTAGGATTTAAATATAAACCATGATACCATAAACAATTAACAAATCAAGAAGTACTGTGTCTGTTGAATCTATGGAAAGGAGAGACATTTATGATCAAACAAGAAGTAGTGTACATTACAAAATATAAAATGAATGATGTTACCATATTACATTTAAAAAGTTTTGCACTATGATTAATTCTCCCAAGATTTGAAGTATTCAGAAAGCTGTAAAAAAATCACCACTAGAGTTTCTGATAAATATGTCATTTCTAAAATATATTGAGGCCCAAATCAAATTTGTACAGTTACAATTTCTATCGATTTTTTTATTGGTACGTATTTGATACTGATATTGATATCATGTTGTGTCTTCCTAATACTGAACTATCCCTGCCTGTATGGTAAATATCTGATCTGATCATAAGTATTATCCAAGGAATTTCTTGCTGTAAAAACTTTGCTAAAATTTTATAAAAATTTTTTTCATAAATATTCTTTAGGGAGGTTGTTCTATAATATTCTTTGTTTTGTTTTGGTTCTTCATGGCTTAAATATCTGCACTATATTGGTGTCATAATACAAATTTGGCATAAGGGTTTCTCCTACTTTTAAAAATAATTTATATAGAAATGGTATTAATTCTTCCTTGTAAATCCACCTGGAGCTGGAGACTTTTTCTTTTCTTTTTTTTTTCAAGGCAAATGGGGTAAAAGTGGCTTGCCCAAGGCCGCACAGCTAGGTAATTATTAAATGTCTGAGACTGGATTTGAACCCAGGTACTCCTGACTCCAGGGCTGGTGCTTTATCCACCACACCACCTAGCCACCCCTTGGAGACTTTTTCTTAGGGAGTTTATTGATGTTTCTTCAATTTCTTTCTTTTTTTGCAATGGGGTTATTTACTTATTTTAAATCCTCTGTTAATCTGTGTAGTTTGCATTTTTGTAAATATTCAACCATTTAGCTCAGATTGTCAAATATTTTTGGCATACTGTGGGCAAAATTTCCCTGAATAATCTCTTTAATTCATTATTGGTGGAATTCTGAACTAATCCAACTATTCTGGAGAGCAATATGGAACTATGCTCAAAGAGCTATAAAACTGATCATATCATTTGACCCAGCAATTCTAATATTAGAATATATCTAGAAGAAATTATAAAAAATGGAAAAAGTCCTACATGTTCCAAGATATTTGTAGCAGCTCTTTTGTAGTGGCAAAGAACTGGAAATTGACGGGATGAACATAGGGAATATGGCTGAAAAAGTTATGGTATGTGAATAAAATGGAATATTTTTTTTTTCTCTAAGAAACCATGAAAGGTTGGACTCTAGAGAAGAATGGAAAGAATTAAATCAACTGATAATGAATGAAGAGAACATAACCAAGAGAACATAGTACACATTAAAAACAACCTAAGAGACAGGGCATTCTTGGAAGACCTGTTTTGGAAAATGCCATCCACATCCTCAAGAAAAATCAAAATAAACCCCACAAAATCTGAATGAACTCTGTTCGCTTTTTAAAAATTTCTCTTATAGTTTTCCTTCATATTGCAAAGTTTTCTTTTTCACCTTAGTCCTTATTCCTCATATACAACATGCCTTATATGTAAGCATGTTAAACACAAAAGTAATGTACAATGTTCACTATACTGCTATACTGTTTCCTGAAAGGGGGGAGAAGGAATGGATGGAAGAAAATTGTGCAACATAAATATGCAAGTAGATCAGTGCTGAAAATCTTTCCTAACAAGTAAGTGGAAAAATAAAATTATCAACCAAAAAAAAGATAGTTTTTTTTTTTTTATCAATAGTCAAAACCAAAGAGTCTTCTTTCTAAGACTGTAGCTGATTAATATAACCACATTTTCATGGAGATTTTTTTAAAAAAAGATATTAGTGTCAACTCATGTGACAATGTTTGTTGCCTACTTAGACTTTGAAAGCAAAAAGTCATGATGTATATAAATAAAATTAATTTACATAGTTCCATTCAGTGGAAAATTATCATTGGCTCAGTAAAAAGAGTGAGGAACTGACAGTTAATAACAAGAATTGACAATTTATAGTCTAAAGTTTGAATGTCTTTATTCTGTTCATTTTTGTAAGACTTGATCAAAGAATTGTCTTTTTGTACATTTGAAGTAAATTTTTATTGTTATTTAAACGATAAAAAAATCTTTGTAAAATTATAGGAAGTAGTTGAAATTTGATCCTTGAGAAAACATTTTGCCAATCTCAAAATTAGTCCTTAGATTTTAATCCTGACTAAGATACTCTATTTCCTGGACAAGTTATTCATTGTCAACAATATTTATTTTCCTCAAAAACTGAAAGTGAAATTTGAATGATAATTATTCATCTCACAGGATTATGAAGAAAAATACTTTGCAAACTTTAACGTAATACATATGTTAAAATTATAACTATTCTATATAGTTATGATCTTGGATCTTAGATATCAATTGACTCCCCAAATTTGAAGCAATGCTAAATTGGTTTTACAATGATAAGTCATATTTAGTTTGCACTTGTATAAAATGTATTAGAATAGACCTCTATGAATATTATGTTTCCCATTTTGAGTTCAAAAAGATTTGCAAAAAATCTTTAAGATGATTTCAAGGGGAGAATCAACTTAGAAATCCATCATATTAGTAAGAGAGATTCTCATAGTGAAATGAGTAGAAATTAGCAAATGGTCAGGACTAATGTTTACTTTTCTGGGGGGTGATATGAGGAGTAGAAAAAATGCTTTACTGTTTATTTAAATTATTAGAACATATAGTAAAAATAGAGAAATAAAATTTTTGACAGTCAAATACTTATTGACCAGTGCTAAATTGCAGGGAAATATATCAAAGCACACGTATGATTAAATCATTTAGATTAGCAATTTTGTAATGAATAATGAATGAATCAATGATGATCAGAACTAAATTTTTACATAAGCCCAAGCAAATAAGCTAAAGAAATCCCCTTGTATATTCACAGAAATTTTAATTTTTCCACAGATACACATAAGATTCATTTCTCATCTACAAATATACATGCATTCAAGCATGAAAGTATGTGTGCATACAAATATGTATATGATTTCAAAAATAGCCCTTCATGTGAAATCGGCTTGAAATATCCTACAGAATCATAAGACATGTATAAAGCCCTTCTTCTGCCCTTTTTATTGATAGCTCGCGTTGGAAAGTAATTGAGTAGGGCTTATTTCTATACCCTCAAAATAAATGTGGGATTTTTCATTGAGCCATAAATAGGAATTACTGAAATCAGGACAAATTGAATTAGGAGGTATAGAGATTCTAAGTTATATCCTTTTTGTGTAGGGCAAAAATAGACTACAAATTAGTGCCATAGGAGCTGAGAAGATGAAAGGCCAAAGTTTTTAAAAGAGGAAGTTAGAATGAAGGGGACTGTGAATAGGTACTGCATTTAGTGAAGAGGAAGAACAATGATATTGACCTCTGGAGAATATAGCAATAGCCATCTACAGACTGAACTCAGTGCATTTTTTAAAGAACTAGAATGGGTTCCTGAATGATAGTGGAAGAAGGAAGGTATAACAGTGACAGTAGGGCCTTTAGAAGCCCTGGGCTTGGGGGATGGAGTTAAGAAAGGAACCATCATTCTTGAAAATCATACCAAGTAATAATGCAATTTTCAGGAGAATTTCAGTTTCTGATAGTGCCAAAATTCAGAAGGAATGTGAAAGGGAGAAATCTACACCTGAAGGTACTTTCTTAATAAGAATTTAAAATATTAGCAGTCACAGTGTAAAGGCAGATGGAAAGGAGGACTGAAAAAGGTAGACTA
This sequence comes from Macrotis lagotis, assembly GCF_037893015.1. Taxonomy (NCBI): domain Eukaryota; kingdom Metazoa; phylum Chordata; class Mammalia; order Peramelemorphia; family Peramelidae; genus Macrotis; species Macrotis lagotis. The sequence continues at coordinate 660,554,398 of NC_133658.1, forward strand.
GTGGTGGTGATTAATTTATTGTGCATTTGGAAAGGGAGTGGAAAGGAGACTGGCTTGTGCCATTTCCAATGCTAAATATCCCTCATTGTTACACTCATAGCCCCATACCCCCAAAAAGCAAGGTTCTTCAGTATAGGTGGGACAGTGGATGAAGACAATCTAAGTGAAAAAATTGACCTCAGAAAATCTTCTGGATTTGGTAGCCCAAAGACAAGAACATATACAAAGGGACTTAAAGCCAACTCTTTGTATGTGAGCATCTGGAGACAATTCTCCATCATACAATTCTTTGTCTGCTTCCTGTATTAGTTATTATATTTGGAATTTTTACTCAGAGTGAGAGTACTTCAACTATGGTCTTTCTTTGTATGGAGATAATAAATCACTATATGAACCACTCAAAGAAATCTATTACAGTAACATCCAAGGTTACAAATTTATAATATTCTTCTTTGAAGAAAAAGATTTCATAACATTATGTCACGAATATTGACCTACTTTTGTAAAAGTAAGTGTATAAAGAGTCTAGACATTAAAATAATTTAAAAGATCCATCTATTGTGTAAAACTTTCTTGAAAATTTGCAAATCCGTTTTTAATAAGTCCACATAAACCTGCTCTGCGCTCTTTAGTTTCGAACATCAGTATTTAAAATATAATGTTATCTTGAAGGAACTGGAAAAACTTAGTCTTAAGAAGGGAAAACAGTAAAAATAGTTTAATTATCAAATATTTGGAAGGATATTAGAAAATACTTTCTGCTTAGCTTAGCTTCAAAAAGCAGGTCTCAAAAACAATGCATTAAATTCCTAAGCAGTAAATATAATTATGCCATGAAGTGGGATCACCATTTCTTGGTTCATTGTAGAATGAAGTTTAATCAAGTAAGAGTCTCAGGAAATGCGATAATTTCATTGGTATATTTGCTATGCCATATTTGAATGATTTCAAACTTTGAAAAATGGTTGGAAAATAATAGTTTTTGAAATTTGAAATTTGCTCATTCTCTTTATAACTTTTACTAATTGTTCCAAACTTTAACTTAGAAATAAATATTTGCATGGTATGTATATGCATATGTATGCAAACCAACAAATAGGAATCAGAATTAGCAAATATGCTTATTAGTTTCATTGTGAATTATATTTAATAAGTAGTTTGAGTAAGATACTTTGCTGAGTAATACCTATGTGCAAAATTATTGATTGATAATATTCGTTTTATAGAAAGTAATTCATTCAAGCTCAATAGGTCTATTTCCCCTAATGACATATAAATTTTTTAACATTCATTGTATTGAAATTTTGAGTTCTCTTCCAGCCAAGATGGCGGAGAAAAGACAGGCACAGTTCTAAAGTCTCCTGATCTTTCCCCATCTATCACATGAAACAAACCTCTTAAAAGAAATCAAACCCACAAAACCCAGAAAGAAAAGCCAGGAGAAAGAACATCTAACACCTAACAACTAACATCTGTCTCCCCCAGTAGCACTGGATGAATTCGGGTGGGTTAGTCTGGGCTCAGAGGGAGGATCAGCCTCGGATCAATCAGATTAACAGCTGAATTGGAACCAGGGGTCTGAGGGCCAGAGAGCCAGACCTGCTGGATCAATGGTGGGGCTGGATGGCAGGGGCTTGAGTCAACTAGGGAGTACAGGCACTGGTGCTGGTGCTGTCCAACCCCCACCCCCACTGGAGCTTGTGGACAGGGCTGGGGGGAGAGTTCCAGCGCAGGAGAACTGCAGACATCATCCCTGGAGTCCTCTGGTCTGAGGAACTCAGAGTCCCATTACAACTCAGACCGATTCCCTGAACAAATAATTGCAAACTAATTCCATGTCAGGCCCAGGTGTGTGAGCAGAAGAACCAGCCCAGCTGACAACTGAGAGTGAATAACTTCAGGCAAGGGTAAAGCTGAGGACTGATTGAAGGCAAAAGAATTCAATAGCTCCAACTCCTCCCTTCAAGCAAGGAGAGAAGGCCTTAATCAAGGTCACAGACACTCTAGAGAAAGCAACCAGCACTTCCTACTGGCCAGCCAGAGAAATTGCATTCAGTGGGTAAAGCATTTAGGGATCCCAAGCCCGTGTGAGCCAGCCCCTCCCCAACTCAAGGTCTTAGGACAATGAAGAAGGGTCAATGGAAAGGTGTATGCATAGAAAAATTCTTTTAAGAGAAAGACACTAACTCAGAAAGACCTAGAACCTCTAAGGAGAATACGATGGTACAATTTTCAAGAGCACATTAGCATTATTACCATCATGATAGATTTGTTACCTCTTTCCCTGCTTAGGAGTACTTCCTTCAACTTTCCAAATAGAATATTATATATAATAGAATATAAGCCTCATGTATTAAAAATAAAGATATTATAGAATATTATATAGAATATTGCTTATATTATTTTAATATATACTATATTCCTTATAATATATATATATTTTTTTCCTTAATAGAATATTATAAAGAACTTTACCAATAGAATATTACATGGAATAGAAAAATAACCCTTATGAGTTATAAATTACCTTCATTTCATGAGCAATTTACACCTAAACAGTCTTTCCAGTACTCTCTAATGGAAAAGCAACCCTCATGAGCTAAAGTAAGATATCACATCAAAATCAATTTATATTCTCACCCTCTGTCTAATCATGTTCCTTCCAACTGTCTAAAAGAAATACATTATCTTCCCTTTTAATCCTATTGACTAATATTATTTTCTTATTTTTATTAACATTTTTCTTTCTTTCCGTTTATCTTTTTTTTGCCACTCAAGTTTTGTATTTGACGTTCAATTTTCTGTTAAATTCTGATCTTTTCATAATGGATGTTTGAAAGTTTTGCTTGCAAATCCATCTATTCCCCTGGAAAAAAATTCCAATCAATCGCACAGGGTGATGGAATCTTGATTGTTTTTCAAATTCCTTTTCCCTCTGGAGTACTGTAATTTAGTCCTTGTGTGCCTTTATTTTTTTTTTTTTGCTTTTGCAAGGCAATGGTTTTAAGTGACTTGTCCAAGGTTATACAGCTAAGTATTTATTAAGTGTCTGGGTTCACATTTGAACTCAGGGCCTCCTGACTCCTGACTCCAGGGGTGGTGCTCTATCCATTCTGCCACAGAGCTTTACCTGTTCCTTTAATTTTGAAGTCCTGTGCAACACTGACTGTGGCTCTCTGGTATTTCTTTTGGACAATTTGCAGTATTTTCTCCTTTAGGTGAGAAATCTGAAATTAGGTTACAATATCCTTGGCATATTTCTTTCTAGAGGTGATTGATGGATTCTTTCAAGTACTATTTTATCTTCATGTTTGAGGATATTAGGGCAGTTTTCTATGCAAATGTACTACAAGATATTTATTCTTTTTTCTGTTCATGATTTTTAGGAATCCAAAAATTTGTAATATATCTCCTATGTTTCTATTTTCCAAGTTGGCAGTTTTCTTAAGAGGTACTTTACATTTTTTATTTTTTCAGACTTTTAGTTGTGCTTGATGGAATCTTGGAAATTCATGGAGGCATTAGTTGCCATTTGTCCAATTCTATTTTTTTGTCTTTTGCTTTATTCAATTAGTTTTTGTGTTTCTTTTCCAATTATTTGATTTTACTTTTAAAAGATTTGATTTTTTTATATACGTTTAACCAATTTTACTTTTCAAATTATTGCTTTCTTTAATCAATTTTTAAATTCTCCTTCATGACTCATTTTTTTTCATTCATCTTCTTCCCCTCTTCTTTAGTTTTAAAGTTTTTTTTGAGCTTCTCTAATGGGTCTTTTTGGATTTGAGAAAAATTCAAAAGTCCCTCTGAGTCTTCACATGTAGACATTTGGTCACTCCTTTCCTCTCCCTATCAGAATAAAAGTTGTTTTTTTTTTTTTATTTTTATGGTTAGTCCTTTTTTTCCCTTTTTTTCATTTTGATAGTTGAGTTCTGCTCCTGGGGTAAAGGAGGCACAGTTCCAAGATTTCTATGGTGGAGTTAGGGGTCTGATGTATGGTTTACCATTTCAGGTGCTTTCAAGTATTTTCCCTGCCTTACGGTAGCCCAACCTATAGCTGCCTGTTGTACCCATGTTCCAGGCACTTGAACTTGTCTCCCAAGTTCCATTTATGACCCTTACTATTGACCTGTGGCACTACTGACTTGCTGAGAGTGGACCTGAATTTTGCTGTGCCTAAGAATCTCCTGCTGGCTTCCAAGCTCTCCCACCTACACTGGACCCATGTGAAAGAGACCATTACTGAAGATTTTCCATTAACCCTGATTTGAGAACTTGCTTCTCTCTGGGTTTTACTTTTTTTCTTTTTTGGATTTTGTCACTTTATTGTCTATTTAGAGGTTTCATTTTAAAGTTGTTTCAGGAAAGGCTCTGAGAGCTTCTTAGGAATTCCACCACTATCTTCCATCCTGTAACTTTCTGATTAGTTAATTTGAACAAAATTTCTCGTTTTTATCTCTTACCATGATAGATTTACAGAGGTTTATTTTTATCCTACAACTTTCCTAAAATTGATAGTTATTTCAAATTCCTTAATAATTGATTTTTCAGAAATATACCATCATGCCACTGCAAAAAGTGATAAGTTTGCTTTCTCTTTGATTAATTCATCACTTTATTTTTTTATTGTCTTACTGTTATATATAATATTTTAAGTACAATATTGAATAATGTTTGGTTGTTGTCTTTTTTTTCCAGAGAGGACCAAAATAGCATCACTATGTTGGAGACATGGAACAGTCTCCAACATGGAATAGTAATCAAAGTACATATTAACAATGGCTGATCAGACCGATATGAGCATGAATGATTTTTTTAAGCACAGGTCAGACACAAATGGACATATGGTATGTAGCTATCACTTCACTTGTATATCACATGTTTCTTTTGAGGCACTAAAATTCTGCTTTGTTAATAGAGCTCAACATCTTCTTTGATGCTTACGTGCCATGTTGGACAGTCCTTTGCCAATATCTGCTATGTTGTGTAATAGATTCTTCAGAGAACCTTTGAGAGTGTTCTTGTATTATTTCTTCTGAATTTCATGTGAACACTTGTGTTGTGTAAATTCTTCATAAAACAGTAATTAAGGAAATGTACTTTTGGCATTATAATAATTTGGACAACCAATAAGAGTCGTACATTTTTCAAGAGAGTTTTAGTGCTTGCCAGTTCAACTTAAGTACCAAAATGTTTATCTTGCTAGGTGATCTTCAGAGTCATTCTAAGATAATTCATTTGGAATCAATCCAGTTTCCTGGTATGTCTCTGGTGTACTATGCAGGTTTCATAGACATGAGCCATGAAATCAACACAATGGTTCTGTAAATCTTCAGTTTGGTAGATAGAGTAATACCTCTTACATAATAAACTCTTTTCAGAGTCTCCCAGACTGTGAGCTAACTATGATAATATATTTATAAACTTCATCATCTATGTATACATCCTTATAAAGAATATGGATGAGGTAAGTGGAATAGTCCACAGTAGTCAGAATTCCTCCATTTGTTATAACTGAGAGTTTCACCTATGAATGATGTGGTGCTGACTGGAGGAGAACTCGTGTTTTCTTTGTTAATTGTCAGGCCAAATTTGGTACAAATCACAGAGAATTGGCCCATACTCTGTTGCATCTCAATCCCAGAAACTGAACTGAGTCCAACAATCTCCAATGTACAAGAAGTTTTAGACCAACTTGTCCTCCAACTGGATCTAGGCTTATAGAATTTTAAAATTAAATAATTTATTGTCAGTATGGTAAATGAAGTTGGTACCATTTTTAATCCTTATTGAAAGCATCTGAAAACACCTAAAAACAAGATGTCAAACCCACAATCCTAATTTTATTCCAATCATGACTGGGAAATCATGTAAGCATTATCCATTATCCAGAACTTGGATAAGCATGTTATCATGCAACTGGCCTACAAAACTGATGTACTTTCGTGATCAACCTAATTTTGTCATCATCTTTTATAAGTAATCATGACTGAAATTATCGAAGGCATTGGTGAGATTAAGGAAAATTGTGGACAGACCATTGTTCTTTTCTTTACATTTCTCGTGTAGCTGTCAAGAAGTAAACAAAACAGCCATTCTTCAACTCTTTTTTCAAGCTACATTTGCCTTCAGGTAGATAACCATCTTCTAGGTGAATGATCATACTGGTACAAAGGACTCCTGCAAGAATTTTCATGGTAATTTCTAATTGTTATAGGCCAATCTATTTTATTTTCTTTTATAGAGAAGGTCAGTAGTGGCATCCTTGAACTCCTGGGAAATAATCTCATCTTGTGATTTTCATCTGAAAACTGCCTAGTATGGCACAGAATAAGTTATTTAATTTAGCAAAAATTGTCATTTTTATTATATTAGCTTGGTCTACCCAAAAGCAATTGATATGTTTCCAATTATGTTGTTATGACGTTATTTGTGGCAAGTGTTTTGTAATTATGTTCATTCAGGTCATGAATTTGTCTTAGCAGGTAGACTTTCAAATATTTTAAGTGGAATTTCTCTTTTTTAACTCTCCTAACTGACCTCTGTTGCTAATACACATAAATGTTGATAATTTTTGTGGATTTCATTGATGAAATGCATCTTTTCTAAAGTTGTTAATTATTTCAGGTACCATCATATCAACTGGAGTGATCTGTTTGCTCATTACCTTTTTTATTTCCTTCAGTTCCTTATTCTTCTCTTAATTTTGGAGCTAAAATTTCAGTACAATATTAAATAACAATGGTGATAGTGGATATCCTTGTTTCACACATGATCATACTGGTAATGTTTCTAGCTTCTCTCCATTGCATGTAATACTTGATGATTGCTGTAGATATATAAGGTATTTAACATTTTTTTAAAAATTCCATTGATTCCTATACTTTCTAATGCTATTAATATGAATGGAGCCTGTATATTGTCAAAAATATTTTCTGTATCCAGTGAGATAATCATTTGTTTTCTGTTAGTTGTGTTATTGTTATGATCAGTTATGTTGAACCAGCCCTCCTTTCCTGCTATGAATTTCACCTGATTGTAGTGTATGAACTTCATGCTCTCTATAAATTATTATCAATTACTATTTTCCTAGTAATCAAGTAATATTTTATTTAAAATGTTTGCATCAAAAATTATTAAGGAAATTGGTCTATAATTGTCTTTCTGGTCATTATATTTTGGTTCTTTCTGGTTTAGTGTGAGCACCATATTTATTTCATAAAAATGAAAGATGCTTTCTTTGCCAATTTTCCAAATAATTTTAATAATATTGGAATAATGGAATTCATGGTTTGTAGAATTTATTTGCAGCTCCATCTTGTCCTGAGAGTTTTTCTGAGGGAGTTCATTAATATTTTGTTCAATTTGTTTTTCTAAAATGGGGCTATTTAATTTTTTTATTTTAATTAGATCTGTTTTTCCATTTCCTTTGTCTGAAATCATAATGCTATGTGTGTGTGTGTGTGTGTATGTGTGCCTATGTTTGTATTATTCTCCTTCAAATGTGGTTCCTGTAACCAATATATCATCATATTCTGGTTTTAAATCCATTCTGCTATTGCTTCTATTGCAGTGTTCATGACATTCACAATGTTAATTACTGTGTATTTCTCACCATCTTATTTTCCCCTAGTTTATACTTTGCTCTCTCCTTTTGCCCTATCTATCCTCATCAGTGGTTTTCTTCTGATCACCAGCTCTCTCAATCTGCCTCCCATTTCTGAGTTTTCTTTTAATTTTTTTCTTTCCATTCTTGTTAACTATAGGTAAGAAAAAAAATCTTTTAACCAATTGAGTATGTTATTTCCTTTTTGAAAGAAATTCTATAAGAGTAAGCTTCAACAAAACACACCTACTTCCTTCTTTCCCTGTACTATAATATGTACTGCAATAGGCCTTTTGTGCCTCTTCATGAAATGGAATTTGTCTATTCTTTCTCCCATTTTGCTCTTTCCCCCACCCCGTACATTCCTTTATTTAATGCTTTAATTTTTTTTTATCAACACATTAAAATTAACTTTTGCACACACAAATTGTTTATGTATACACTTTCTAGCTATTCTAGTAGAGATACAATTCTGAAAATTTAAAGGTGTCATCTTACCATGAAGGGATGTAAACAGTTTAGTCTTATTGAATAACATGCTTTCTTACTCTTCTTTTTTTATGCTATTCCCTAGTCTTGTATCTGAAGATCAAATTTTCTGTTTAGCTCTGTTCTTTTCATCAGGAAAGTGAAGGTCTCCTATTTCAATAAATGTCCATCTTTCCCCCTCAATTATTAACTGCAGTTATACTGGGTAGTTGAGACTTGGCTATACTCCAAGCTTTTTTTTTTCCTTCTGTAATATCATATTTTAAGTTTCTGGTATTTTAATATAGAATCGGCAAAATGCTGTGGAATTCTATGACTTGTTTATATTTGAATTTTATATTTCAATTCTTTCTGGCTACTTCTAGTATTTTCTCCTTGATCTGATAATTCTTGAAATGGGTGTAATATTCTTTGAAATTTTCACTTTTACTCTTTCAGGAGGTTAGATTCTTTCACTTTTTGTTTTAGCCTATGGATCTTGGATAACAGGGCAGTTTTCCTTGACAATCTATTAAAATTTGCTTTCCAGTCTCTTTTTCTTTGCATCATGATTTTCAGGTGGTCCACTTATTCTTAATATAACAATCCTAACTTATTATTCAGCTGACTTCAGATCAACTGTTTTTCAAATGTGGTATTTTATATTTTTATCTTTTGATTTTTGCTTGATTTATTAGAAGGCTCACAGAATCATTAACTTTCACTTGCCCTATTCTAATTCTTAAGGAACTATTTTCTTCAGTTCATTTTTGTATCTCATTTTCCATTAAGTCAATTTTACTTTTAGGTTTTTTTTTTCAAGGCAAATGGGGTTAAGTGGCTTGCCCAAGGCAACACAGCTAGGCAATTATTAGGTGTCTGAGACTGGATTTGAACCCCAGGTACTCTTGACTCCAGGGCCAGTGTTTTACACTGTGCCACCTAGCTGACCCAAGTCGATTCTACTTTTAAAGGAGTGTTTTTTTCCTTTATTGGATTATTTTTGTTTTTCCATGTGCCTAGATCTATTTTTTAAGAAGTAATTTTCTTTGGTCAAATTTTGTGCTTCCTTTCTTAAGGTGACTCTTTTATTTCATAATTCTTTTTTTTCTTTCCAAGTTTCTCTTATACCTCTCTTGATTGATTTAAAAAAATGATTCTTCCAAAGAGGACCTTTTGGATCTGAGACCATTGAAATTGAAGGTTTACATGTAGGTAAATTGGCATAGTGTCTTCTAAATTTGTTTTTTGACCTTTCCAGTAACCACAGTAACTTTCTATTGCCAGTGATTTTTTGGGTTTTTTGCTCATTTTTTAAAAACCTGAGCTCTGATCCTAAAGCACAGAGCACATTATCCAAGTGATACTAAGGTACATAAGTGCATAAGTGTAATCACTTGTTTACTGTTTAGGGACCTCAGAGGTTAGCAGTTTGCCCAAAATACTTGGGTGCCTTGGCCTAGTCAAACTTATTGCACCAGGATTCTAGGACTTGCAATTTGCCTTTTGTGCTGGAGCTAGAGGTCTCACAGCCAGTCTATTATATCACTGACATGCTTAACCATGATATAGGGTCCCCAGCTGCATATCTGCGCTGTAGCTGAGAATATCAGATTTGCTTCTCCAGACACTGTTTGCACTATGTACTCCCTTTTTAGCCTTCTTTGAAAGTCCTTCTAAGTTATCTTAACATGGAAATTTGATTCACCTCAGAACTAATTTAGATACCTGATTTAATGTGGTTTTTGAGAGAAACTGGGTAGAGCTCAGATAGCTTCCTGGCTTGTCTTTGTCATCTTATCTCTGCTTTCCCAAATTCTTTTCTGTTTGTTCATTATTCTACACTTTTCTTGATTTGCAACTTTTAAGTTAGTGTTATGCTCTCTTTCCATAATGGGACATGGTAAAGCAACTCTTTCTCCAGGTTCAAGCTTTTTCACACTGTAACTCTCAGAACTTGTTCTAAAATTTTGAAAGTTATCAATTCATCCAAGGTAATGTGATTTGTGGAGGTGAGGTCACTATTGTCTTGGTAAACACTCTGGTCCATACACTGAACAGGTTAATTATCTTTTGGTATTGAAATACATATTCTTTTCATTCTCCTCTTTCTTTGTGATCAGAAGTGAGGCTGTCTCTCATAGTTCTTTTCCCTCTTCGCTAAATATGATCCTCTCCACTCTTGAACTATAATTCAGAAATGGATATAAGATATAATCCACCGATAACAATTAAGGATTCTCACAATGAGAGAATAATTTCTCAATAATCAAGTAAATGGGAAATATGAATTTCTTGGAATGAGAGGAAGGGAAGCAACAGGACACACACATTCTGAAATTCCAAACTATTGACTTTTCACAAGAGTTATTTCACAACATGCTTAATGTCATTCCCATTCTTCAAAAGAAATAAATATGATTTCAAATTAAATGTATTTAATTTAAATGTATTCAATTTAAATCCTTCATTTCTTTCCCTCATTTATTTTATAGTTTCAGAGGTCAATATTCACAAAATCTAAAATTTTTCACATTATTTTTCCTGCTCCATTTCACACAGTGAGTAAACTTTTTAGCATGGGAGTTGACAGTTTGTTTCTGATATCAGTTTTTATTAAGTTCACTGCTGAAAATAGAGAAGAGGATATCATAGTAAGGGAAAAAATTGAGAATATCTTGCCATTTTTACTGACATATAAATTTTTTTATGGTTTTTACTGACAGGCAATTTTTGCTAGGTGATTTTAACTGACAGTCCATAAATTTATGGACGTTTGGTAACACATAGTCTTGAACTACATCTCTTAACACTCACTTTTCTTGAACTGCTGTTAAGTGATTTGGGGCAGCATTCACTCCCCTTTAGTAGCAAGGAATTCTGCCCTTCCACACAGCAAAAGATGCATTTTGCATCAGAACCACTGCCCTTTTTTTAATGGTCTTCTTTAACAGAATTTCCCTTCTACTACTGTCAAGAAGTCATCAGTCTTGAAAACTTCAAAATAGGAAGAAATAGGAAACATTTATCAAATGTCTGCTATTTAAATAACTTTATAAATATTACCTTATTTGATTCAAACAATGGACTTAGGAAGTCTTTGGTTATTCCTTTTTTTAGTTGAGAAAACTGAGGAAAAAAAGTTTTAATTGAATCCTAAAAAAATCACACAGCAAGTGTCTGTTATCATAGTTGAAGTCAGATTAATTTGACTGTAGGTCAAGTATTATATTTACTGAGCCATCCAGCTCACTGAATTTTCCTCCCGTTTTTTCTGGAATAATATTCTCTTCCTATTCCTTCATGTCCTGAGACATATATGGATATTCCAATTATTATTTGAAATTCAGTTCTACCAAAAAAATAAAAAAAACATAAAATCAAAATTATCAGCAAGATAGGTTATGTAGCAGTTTCAAAAGCCTAGTCACTCTTGGAACTAATATAGAAAATGAATTAAAATAGCCTTAATCAGTTTTAGCATTTGCAATAGTTCAATCCTAATTCTAATCTAAAAATTTTTAGGTCATTATAATAAGAATATATATGTTTTGCAAGGTTAAGTGGTTTGTCCAAGGTCACACAGGCCAAATTTAAACCTAGGTCCTCATGAATCCAGGACCACTGCTTTATCCACTGTTCCACCGGGCTGTCCCAGAAAAAAATATTTTAAAACAGTATAAGTTATGGTTAGAATATTTAAATTCTATTATGATGGTTCTTTTTTATTGCTTTCATATTAATTTTATTGGTTGTACACTGTTTTCATTTTTGATACTGATAATTTGATTTTCTTCTTTCTCTTGTAATCATATTGACCAAGAGTTTAATCTATTTTACTGGTTTTTGTTCCTTTAAATGTTTATTTATTTGTCCAGCTACTTGCAATAGAAGTTTTCAACAACCTTTTTTTACATTCATCCATATGCTTATGCCTATTTCTTTTTGTGTTTAAAAAAGGATTTTTTTCATTTTTTAGCATCCCTTTTCTAATTTATTTTCATCCATATGCACATGTATATTTTTGATTTACTAAATTTCCTTCCACCATCCTTTCCTACTACCCTCCCCCACAATGGTGAACAGTCAGGTTAGCACTTATACATGCATATTTTGATAAACATGTTTACAGATTATTTATTTTTGATATAGGGAATTAGGATTAAAGCAAAGAAATACATAAGAGATGATTTTTATAAAATGTTCATCAGATTCGGAAGAGTTGGGTGTGTGTGTGTGTGTGTGTGTGTGTGTGTGTGTGTTCAATTTTTCTTACTCTGGATAGGTATAACATAGTCCACAGCTTGTCCAATACATTTATCCTAGCTCTGTGAACTGTTGAGAACTACTGCTTCCATCAAAGTTGTTCATCTCACAATGTTGTTGTTGATGTGTAATTGTTCCCTTGTTTCTAATCCTTTATGAAAATCTCTAGATGACTCCTCTAGAGTCATCAAAATCAGTGGTAAGACACAAATGAAGTCAATGCCAATTGCCCTGGAAGCAAAGAATGATCTTGGTCTTTCTAATTTAAAGTCTTTTCCAGGTCTCATTTTGTCTGAGACAATGTTCATTCAGTGAACTAGATTTGAGTGGGGTGTTCTGTGTTAAATCACTGACCACACTTTCTGGTGCAATGGCCTGTGGGTCAACTGGATGAGTATGAATCTGGATGACTAGAGATTACCCTGGAAGTGATATAATCAAGTTAAAATGTCATGCCCAGTGTCACACAATTATGATCAAACCTGAGGATAGATTTGGAATCAGGTCTTCCCAACTCCAGTGTCATTGGTGCATTTACTATGCCACTTAGTGCTGAATCATATACCACAAACTGTACACACACATTCCAGTTCTTTGCAGTCTATTAATATGCTAATTTTTTGACATTCCTTCTAGAATTTATCTGTCCTTATCTCAGACTTGTTTCATTCTGTATTTCTTGTTTCAGTATTTATTTGTTCATTTATTTTAAATACTTTATTTCATTTTCATCTCCTTAAAATATTTAAAATTTTATTTTATCTAGTTACATGTAGAAACATTTTTTTAGCATTTTCTTTTTAAAACTTGGAGTTTCAGTCCCCCTCTCTAAATACCCCACTTTTAAGAAGCTGGTAACTCAATATAGGTCATATATGTGTAATCATTCAAAAGATTCCCATGATAATCATGTTTTGAAAGAAAACAAAGACCAAAAAAGAAAAATAAAGTCAAAAAAGCATGCTTAAATCTGTGTTCAGATATCATCAGTTCCTTTTCTAGAGATGGATATCTTTTTTTTCATTCTAAGTCCTTCAGAGTTGTCTTGTAGCATTTTGTTTTTGACAATAGGCAAGTCATTCACATCTGATCATGCTACAGCATTTCTCTTATTTTGGAAAAAAATACTTTTCACTTTACATCAGCTCATGTAGATCTTTTCTGAGACTATCTTCCTCATCACTTTTTGTAGCAGAATACTATTCTACCATAATTATATATCACAATTTGTTCAGCCATTCTCTAACTGATGGGCTTCCCTTCAATTTACCACCAGAGAGGACCTGTAATAATCATTTTTTTTTCATTTAAACTTCCTCTTCCTATTTTTTTAAATATCTTTCTGAATGGTATTACTAGGTTTGTAAGGTTGTGCAAGATTTTATAGCCCCTTGGGCATAGGTCCAAATTGCTCTACATAATAGTTGAATCAATTCACAACTCTGCCAACAATGTGTGAATATCTCTTTTTACTCACATCCCTTCCAATATTTTTCAAAGTATTTTTCTGTCTTTTAGTCAATATAATAGGATGATATAAGCTTATAATTAAATTTTCATTTTTCTAATAAATAACATTTAGTGTAATTTTCATATGGATATAGGTTGTTTTGATTACTCCTGAAAATTGTTCATATCATTGATCAGTTACAACTGTGCAATGGCTCATTTTATTTTTATTCTTTAGAAAATCGACTCAGTTCTTTCTGTGTTTGTGAAATGAGATCTTTATGAGAGAAAATTTCTTCACAAACATTTAGTTTCTCTTGTTAATTATATTTCCCTCCCTCCTATTTACTTGCATTTATTCTATTCACTCTCTTCTCTTCCCTTTTTTCTTCTCTAAAGTGTTTTGTTTATAATCACACTCTCCCCTAATCTTCCTTCCCTTCCCTTCTCTTGTCACCTTCCTTTTCTTTTTTCCTATCCAACAATAACAACAAAAACAACCAAAAGATCAAACTTTTTTTGTACCCTTTGTACAATGCATTCAGATTCTACAGTTCTTTGTGTATGGCCTTTTCCATCACAAATTTTAATATTCTCCCTTATCACTGTGTTGCTGACAAAACTAAGTTTATCATAGTTAATCATACAATGTTGCTAATAATGTGTATAATATTCTGCTGGTCTGCTCATTTCTCTGAGAAGCAATTAGTCAAACTCTTTCCGGTTTTTGTTTTTTTTCTGAAATTTGTGTGTTCCTAACTATGTACACAATAAGAGAATTCCTTTACATTCATATACCACAATTTTTCTTTCATTATCCAATGGATGTTGATGTAACTCCCTGCCCTATCACCCTCTTCCTCTATACACTCAAAACTTTTTCTTTCCTCTTATACGAGGAATTTAAACAATTTACCCCTTTCTACCTCTCCCCTTCATTTTCTCCCAATATATTCCTCTCATATATTACTATAATTTTTAGATATAGTCCCATCATATTCAATTCACACTTTAACCTCTCTATATCTTTCTTTCTTTCTTTCATTTTCTTTCTTTCTTTCTTTAACTATCTATCTATCCATCTATCCATCTATCTATCTATCTATCTATCTATCTATCTATCTATCTATCTATCTATCTATCCAACTATCTATCTATTTATCTACTTACTGTCCTAATACTGAGAAAGTTTTTAAGAGTTACCATTATCATCTTTTCTTGTAGGAATATGAGCAATTTAAATTTATTAAATCCCCTGAGATTTCCCTTTCCTGATTACTTTTTTTATGCTTCTCTTGAGTTTTGTATTCAAAAATTTTAATTTCTATCTGACTCTTTTCATTTACAAAATGCTTAAAAATACTCTATTTCTCTGTATGTCATTTCACTCCCTTCCCCCTAAGCACTGTCCTAAATTTTGCTGGATAGGTGATTTTTGGTTGTAATCTTAGCTTTTTTGCCTTCTATAATATCACATTTAAAATCCTCTGATTCTTTAATATGGAAGCTGCTAAATCATGAATTCTGATCATGACTCCATGATACTAGAATCGTTTCTTTCTGACTGCTTGAAATATTTGCTCCTTGACTTAGGAGCTCTGGAATTTGACTATAATATTCTTGGGAGTTTTTATTTTGACATTTCTTTCAAGGGGTGACATTGGATTCTTTCAGTTTCAGTTTTATCCTCTATTTCTTGAATATCATGGTAGTTTTCCCAGATAATTTCTTTAACAATAATATCCAAGTTCATAGTTTTTAATCAAGATTATCAAGAAGTTCTATAATTTTAATCTTCTGTCATGAAATAATTTTTCAGATCACTTGTTTTTTCCCCCACAAAATATTTAACAGAATATTTTTATTCTAATTGTTTTTTAAATTTTTTCCTTGACTTTTCATAGAATCATTGACTTCCATTTGCTCAGTTCTAACTTTTAAGGAATTACTGTCTTCAGTAATGTAATTACTGTCTTCAGGGAAGTTTTGTACCTCCATTTCCATTTGACTAATTCTGCTTGTTAGGAGTTCTTTCCTTCAGTGATTTTGTGTGTCTTTTTTTCCTTTTGGCCAATTCTGGTTTTTACGGGATTCTTCACCTTATTGGTTTTTTTGTAATATTTTTGCCATTTGATTTTGTCTGGTTTTTAACATTTTTTCCACTTTTTTATGCCTCCTTTATAAATCTGTTAAATCATTTTCATGATTTTCTTATATAGCTTTCATTTGAAATCCCAATTTTTCCTCACCCTCTCTTGCTTTATTTTCAAAATACTTTTGCTCCCTTTTTGTTAAAGAACAATTCATATTTTTTTCATGGAGGCTTTAGATATAAGGGCTTTGATTTTGTTTTTCTTCTGTGTGTGTTTTTATCTTCCTTGTCACCATTATAACTTTCTGTATTCAGTTTTTGCATTTCCTCTTTTTTCATTTTTCCAGTCTATTGCTTGACTTTATCTTATTGTTAAATTGGAGTTCTTTTTCCAGGCTAGAGGGAACATTGCACCAATCTTCAGAGATGTTTTTAGTTTGTTTTCTTTTTTGCAAGGCAATGGGGCTAAGTGACTTGTCCAAGGTCAAAGAGCTAGGTATTTATTAAGTGTCTGGGTCCTTCTGACTCCAAGGGCAGTTCTTTAGCCATGATATCACCTAGCTGTCCTTCACAGATTTTTGTTCAGATGTATTCAGAAATGTTTCTATGAAGCTATAAGTTTTCTGTTCTTACAAGGTGGTATGAGTTAAAGAGGGGTGTCTAATATATTCCTGGCCTGTGATCTGGTTTGTGAGCATGCTCTTCTGCCCTGGAATTATGAGGAGAACTCCTACTCTGCTTCAGCTGTAAGTTCTGGGACTGTGGTCTGGATTTGAATATAAGCAAAGAAACAATCTTGCTTCAGTACTAAGAAAAGAGATACATGTAATTTCCTTCTGGCCAGTTGATGGACTCTTACCATCTTTAGACTGAGATCTCTGGAAATAACTGCTATAGAAAATTCAGTGACACCCAAGGCTTACTACTGTTGATTTTCTGGGGTTGAGTCAACACTGATGTGTCCTTTGCTGGATCATGCTTCACTCTCTTCCAAGGAGACTTACTTCTCTTGCTGAGTTCTTAACTTGTTGTTGATCTTCATGGCCTGGAAACTACTACTGCTGCCATTGATTTAGTCACTTCAGATCCCTCACTTGATTTGCACTGGAATGACCCAGGCTAGAATTACCTTTTCTCTCACAACAGACCTTTCTTGCTGACATAAGTTTGCTTGGACTGAAAAATTATATATTTTTTAGCTATAATGCTCTAGAATTTATTTAGAGAGAAACATAATTTAGAGGTATATGGATCAGATGAATACTGCAGTATCTTGGTTCCACTTCCCTCTGTATTTATTCACAACAATTTTATGTGACTGTTGACAACTTTAATCTCTTCTTTAGAAAATTGTTATTTTTTAAAATTTAAAATCTTTTGACCTTTTATCAACTGGGAAATGGCTCTTTTATATATTTGATTCATTTTTGGCAAATTAGAGAAATGAGGTCTTTGTCAGATACAAATTTTGACTACATTAGTTTAATTTGTATAAAAGCATTTAATTTCATGTAATCAAAATTATTCATTTCATTTGCAATTATATCTTCTATCCAGTTTTTAGTAGTAAATCATTTCCTTACCCATATATCTAGCAGGTACAGTTTTCAATGTTCCCTTAATTTGTATATGATATATTAATGTCTAAATCATCTATCCATTTTCATCTTATCTTGCGAGATGTTAGTCTTTACCTAGGTTTACCCAACTACTTTCCAGTTTTCCTATTAATGTTGTCAAATGGCAAATTATCCTGCATTCTCTGATTTCTGACATATCAAACATGAGATTATTACAATCATTTACTACTTTGGTTTGCTACCTAATAAGTATTTCTTATGTACCACTGTATTTCTCAGTTGGTACAAATGTTTTACTGATTATTGCTGTGTACTATAGTTTGAAATCTGGAACTGCAAGATTGTATTTCTTAATCATTTTTTAAATTGATACCTTTGACATCCTTGAACATTTGATCTTCTAGATGAAATTTCCTATTATTTTTATAGCTTTATAAAGTCATTCTTTAGTAATTTGTACTGAATTCTATGGTACTGAATAAGTAAAATAAGTTTTTTATTATATTGTTTCAGATTACTGATAAGCAATGAAAATTTCTCCATATTTTTTGTATCTCTTTGTAAAGTTATTTTTGCAGTTCTGTTTTGCCTCAGGAGGTAGACTTCCAAGTGTGATGTCTACTGTTAAAAAATTTGACTTTATTTTATATCCTGCAACTTTGCTGAAGTTGTTAATTGCTTTGTTGATTCATAAGGGTTCTTTTAACAAATTATCTTATTATCTGCAAAGTGTAAAATTTCTATTTCTTTGTTACCTGTTTTTATGTTTAAAATTTTTCCTTGTTTTTATTGATATACCTGCGATATCAAACACAATATTGAATAATAGTGCTGATAATAGGCATCATTGCTTTACTCCTGATCTTTTTGGAAAGCTTCAAGTTGCTTCCCTTTATTGATGAAGTTTATGGTTTTAGATAGCTTTTTTTATCACTTTGATAGTTTCCATTTATTCATTTGCTTTCTGGTGATTTTTTAATGTGAATGAGCATTTTAATTTTTAAAAAGTTTTTCTCTATCTCTTGAAAAAATTATTAAGGTTTTTTGTTGTTATTATTAATTAGGTAATTATGTTGATAGTTTTCTTTTATTGAAACAATTTCACATTCCTGGCACAAATTCTACCCCATTAGATTTTGAACTTTATGATGTATTATTGAAAGCTGTTTGCTATTATTTTATTTAAACTTTTACAGTAATATTTATTAGAATAATTGATCCATAATTTTCTTTATGTTTTTCTTGGTATAGATATCAACTCTCTATTTGCATTCTAAAAGCAATTTGTAGGACCTTTCTATCCTTATTTTTTTCTTCCAAATAGTTCATTTAGTATTGTGATTAATGATTCCTTAATTGTTTGGCAGAAGTCATTTGGAATTCAGTCTTGTCCTAGGGAGTATTTTCCTTAGGGACTTTAATGATGGCTTACAAAATTTGGTTTTCTTAGTTATGGTTATTTAAATAATCTATTTCTTTTTTATTTAATCAATTTATGTTATAGTAAATATTTTTTTTTCTATTTTATAGGCATACAATTGAGTAAAATAATATATAATTATTGCTTTAATTTTACTTTCATTAGTGGTTTATTCTCTTTTTTTTTGCTAGGCAATGGGGTCAAATGACTTGTCAAAGGTCACACAGCTAGATAATTATTAAGTATCGGAAGCCATATTTGAACTCAGGTACTTTTAACTTCAGGGCCGGTGCTCTATCCACTGCACCACCTAACCACCCCCCCTCTTTTCATTTTCAATACCAATAATTTGGAGGGGCACTTTCTCAAACTTCAGACATTTTTGCACTGCTTTTTTTAAAGTAAGTTCCGGGGTGTGAAAGATTTTGGTACTTTCAAGTTGGTTTGACATGAGGAGAGCTGTGGTCACTACTCTCTTGATCTATACTTAGGACCAGAATTTATACCTATCCCCAGGGCCTACATAACTTGTGAACAAAAATTTTTCTGCTCCTCAAGTATCTCCTTCTCTCTTGATTGTAGGTGCTTCTCTTTATGCTTAAACTATGTCTCAGAAATGAAAACAGCAATAGATTTGTTAATTCATAGTTTCTTATCCCATGTTAATGATGCTTCTTTTGACATGAACTAGTTCCATCACTCCAATCTCATCCATTGAAGTTCTAGGATAATTTTCTTCTGAGTAAATGATCTCTTTTTCCTACCTTCTTAGTTTTC
The DNA here is from genome assembly GCF_037893015.1 of Macrotis lagotis. NCBI lineage: Eukaryota > Metazoa > Chordata > Mammalia > Peramelemorphia > Peramelidae > Macrotis > Macrotis lagotis. Next base: position 660,574,056 of record NC_133658.1, read on the forward strand.
TTGTTGTCCTTGCCACTCTAGAATTGATTTAACAATTTAAATTGTTTGGAAGGGAATGTTGGTAAAGGCTCCCTGAATGCTCTCTCATATCTTCAATCTTGGCTCCCATAAAGCAAGTTCTTGTTGATTTTCTATATCAACTATGACAGTTAAATTTTTGTTGTTGTCATTGCAACAAAAATTAATAACAATACAAATTTAAAAGAAAAAATTGTAAAAGTCATATTTTTAAATTTTTAAATACTCAATCTAGACCTATTTAAAAATAATCTTGATGAGAACAGCTAGCATGTGGAAGGAGAGAATATCACAGAAATAATTTAATCTACAAATTTATCTAATGTAAATCAGTAGACATATTTGAACAAAAGGAATACTTAAAAATACTAAACTTAGTAAACAAGGAGAAAGATATAGCAGCAAAATTCAGTAGCAGTTTTGAATATAAAGGTGTTTACTGAAACCATAAATTAAGTGAATGAGTTATCATAAGCTGTATTGCTTTATAAAACATATAAAATACAAGATTAAGGGAATTTATATGAATTTTTCATTAAATATAATCTTATAGAATGTAAAGGATGAAATTTGAAGTGGCACAATAATGAGGAGAAAATGGATGAGATGTATAAATTCTTTTTTTTCTCATTTTACTATCAAAGTTGATGGAGTCAACATGGAAACTAACATCAGAATTCAGGAACACAACAGAAATGGGAAAAGCAACTTGAATAGCAAGAGTAGTTTTAAGTGAAATTCATTCTGGATATAACACAAATGTGAAGAAAAGGAAGTTAAGCATCTTTGAAAAAATATATTGGTCCTTAGTAATGAAGGAGGGAAGAAACTGAGGAAAATAAACAATTACTTATGTATGGTTTCCAATTTATCAAATACATTTTATTCATCAAGGGAATTATGAATAAAAGAATACATTATTAGAATTATTTAAGAGTACATGATCCTTAATGTTTATGTAAATCATTCGAATTGATGGATTTGATGAATCAAAAATCACTTTAATGTTTGCCTTCTATCAAAGTGTTACATTTAGATAAAAAAATTTAGCCTTTCCTAAAAATTCTGATTATTACTGTCAGGTGAAATAGAGTACAGAAATCTTTTTGCTTGTCATAAGTGTTCACCCAAAAATTTCATAGAAGTATTACTCCATATATGCCTTTTTGGTAGATGGATTTATCAAGCCTTAGTCCAATCTCCTCTATATTTGGACATATATGTATTTATCTATATTAATATCTGTGGATATCTATATATTTGTATGAGTGTGTGTTTTTGTTTAGATAAAAATTTTGACCTACTTATCCACAAAGAAAATATAACTGATTGAAGAATATGTATTGTCCCAACAATGACATTGTTAGACAAGCAACATATTGAATTTATTTAATATTATATATATATATATATATGTATATATATATATATATATATATACATATATATATATATATATATATCTTGGGAAGACATTGAAAATAAACAAAGAATTAAATAGAATAGATAGGTATAATACTTGTAGCTTTGACTAGCATCTTCTTTATTAAAAAAGACCCATCTTTATCACACAAATATGCTACTAATGTTAGTTCATAGTTGCTTTTTATGTATTGCTGCAGTCTCTGAAGAATCAAGAATGAAGAAAGATTGAAGGAGTATTTGCTTTGATCATAATGAAATTGAATAAAAGCAACAAGAAAATAAATATAAAAATGAAAAATATGGGAAAATCCTGTGGAAAGAGTGAAAATTTTACTTTAGGGTGATCAAAGTTCTTCACAGTTATCTTCACAAAATTAAAAGAAAATCAGAAAGAGCCACAAAGTATTAGATGTCTACAGCATGACAAAATACAAGGAAAACAGATGAGATTATAGGATGTATAACCTGGGATCAATTGCAGCCAAGGAACAGCTAAATCCATGAATTTGAATCGAATAGAGACAATTTCATATGATTTTTAGTATTTGCTAAAATATAATATTATGCACTCAACTCCTTGACATCATACTAAGGATGTCATAGTTCCATTATGCATGATTAACTAAAACTAAAAAAAGCAATCAAATGCTTTACTGCATATCTTTGTTTAACTATAAAATTGCTGTATAAATTCTTGCCTCAATTTCCATGATAGAAGTATGAAATACAGCTTCAATTTTAGCTTTTATTGTTTTTTAAATATATAAGGCAAGTGGAAAGATGATAGTAGAGAAGAGTTCAGACTTACCACCAAGATGGAAGAGAGAAGATAGGAACTATGTTAAGTGCTCCACTTTCCCCTCAAAAACAACATGAAAGAAACCTCTTAATAGAAATTTGATTGACAAAACCCAGAAAGAGAAGCTAGGAGAATACCTATCAAGAAGGTCTGTCTCAGGGGACCATGGGTGAACTGGGAGACAAGAAAAGAGTGTCATAATGGGGACAGCACCTGGGGGAAACCAGAGGGCAAGCCTCAGCCCTGGAGACATTGCTTGACTGGCAGGTGCTAGATCCAATTTTAGCTGCAGAGTCTTTGGCCAGGGTGGGGGAAGGAGCTATAGTAGGGTGAGTTCCAGCAGAGAGTTTCAGAGCATACCTGGAGAACAACCAGCTGGGCCAGAGACCTGAGCTCTGTACTTTCCAAATAACAAACAACTCCCCACACCCTCAGGCTAAGATTTGAGCAATAGCATTCATTCTAGGAAAAGAGGTTAACTCCCACCCCTAGGGCTCAGAACACTGTTCAAGGTCAACTCAAACCCTGCTGCTGAGGGCCCAAACACTGCAAAGAAAGCAGCCAGCATCAACCCCATACCAGGCTAGCCCATGGAATTACTAAGACAAGTGAACAAAGCCTCTAGGATCTTCAAAGGCAAACCTCTGAGAGCCATCCCCCCCCACCCCAAAGTAAGATCCTAGAAATATGAATTAAAGTCAGCAAGAATGGGGACCCATGGACAAAAACTTGGAAGAAATAGATCCTAACCCAGAGAAATCTAGCACTTCTAAGGAGAATAGTATAAATTGCCCTCCAGCCCAGAAAGACTTCCTTGAAAAAGTCAGGAAGGAGTTGAAAAATCAATTGGAAAAATTGGGAAAAGAAACTCAAGAGAAAATCAACACCTTGAAACAAGAAAACAAATCCTTGGAAAATACAATTGGAAACATACAAAATAAGAATAACTCTCTCAGATCTTCAATTGGGCAAAGGCAAAAAAACTACTCTTGGGAAAATGGAAAACTCTTTAAAAAACAGAATTGACCAAATAGAAATGGAGTTGCAAAAGACCAATGAAGAAAATTCCTCTTCTCTAAAAGAAAGAATGGAATCCGGGGAAACATATGACTTCATGAGATAGCAAGATTCTGTTAAAACCAAAAGATTAAAAAAAAATAGAAAATGTCAAATACTCATCAACAAAACCAATGACCTCAAAAACAAATGAAGAAGGGACAACCTGAGAATTATAGGCCTTCTTCAAAACATTGAAAAGAAAAAAAGGCTGGACTTAATATTACAGGATTTAGGGATGGAAAATTTCCCTGATATCATGGAAACAGAGGGCAAAATAGTTATTGAAAGCATACATTGGTCCCCTACAGAAAGAGAATCTGAAACATAAATAGCAAGGAATGTTGTGACAAAATTCCAGAATTATCAGTTAAAAGAAAAAATCCTGCAAGCAGCCAGAAAGAAAAAAAAATTAAATACCAGGGAGCCACAGTAAGGATTATGCAGGACCTGGCCACATCAACATTAAAGGATCAAAGGCCCTAGAATAAGATATTTGGAATAACAAGGGAGCTTGGAATGCAAGCCGAGAATCCACTATCCAGCAAAGATGAATCTTTTCTTCCAGGGAAAAAGATGGACATTTAATGAAATGGGAGACTTCCAATATTTTCTGATGAAAAGACCAGAGCTAAATCGAAAATGTGGACATCAAACAGGAGGCTCAAGAGACATATGGAAAAAGTAAAAAAAAGAAAAAAAAGAGTAACAAAACCTGCTATATAATAAGATGAAACTGGTTATATAACCACTTGGGAGAAAGAGTCTTATAATTCTTGAGAATTGTAACTCTATTAGAGAGAATATTAGAGAGAATATACTGAGCCAGAAGTGATGGACAATCTTAACTTTTCTGGTGACTCAGATAGAATGATTTAAAAAAGTTACCTCATACAATACAAAATACCTGGGAGTCTATTTGTCACGGCAGACTCAGAAACTTTTTGAAAATAATTATAAAACACTTTTCACACAAATTAAATAAGATTTAAATAACTGGACAAACATCAACTGCCATGGATAGATAGAGCTAATATAACAAAAATGACAATTCTACCAAAAGTAAGTTACCTGTTTAGTGCCCTACCAATAAAATTTCCAAAAGAATTACTTTAATGAATTAGAAAAAGTTGTAAGTAAATTCATATGGAGAAATAAAAAGTTAAGAATTTCCAGGGATTTAATGAAAAAAGTTCAAAAGAAGGGGACTTAGCCATACCTGATCTAAAATTATATCATAAAGCATAAGTCCTCAGAAATGTCTCGTATTGGCTAACAAATAGAGTCATGGATCAGTGGAATAGACTAGGTGAAATAGCAGGAAATGATTATAGTAATCTACTGTTTGATAAACCCAAAGAGTCCAGCTATTGGGATAAAAAAAATCTCTTTGATAAAAACTGCTGGGAAAATTGAAACTTAGTATGAAAGAAAATTAGATTAGATAAACACCTCACATCCTGGATCAAGATAAGATCCAAATGGATACAGGGTTTAGACATTAAACATTACTATAATCATACTAGAAGATGTAGGACTAGGTTACCTTTCAGATCTATGGAAAGGGAAGCAATATAGGACAAAGGAAGAGATGGAGAACATTACTAAAAACAAACTAGATGTTTTCAATTACATAACATTAAAATGCTTTTGTGCAGATAAAACCACTACAACCAAGATCAAAAGAAATACAGTAAACTGGGAAACAATCTTTACAACTAATATTTCTGACAAACGACTCTTTTCTAAAATATACATAAATTGAGTCAAATTTTTTTTAAAAAGCCATTCCCCAATTGACCAATGGTCAAAGGATATGCAAAGGCAATTCACAGATGGAGATCAAAGTAAGCCATAGTCATATGAAAAACTGCTGCAAGTCATTACTTATTAGAGAAATGCAAATTAAAGTTTCTCTGAGGTACCACCTTACACCTCTCAGACTGACCAATATGACCAGAAAGAATAATGATCATTGTTGGAAGGGTTGTGAGAAATCTTGGACACTCTTATATTGTTGGTGGAGCTGTGAACTCATCCAAACTTTCTGGAGAGAAATTTGGAACTATTCCCAAAGGGCAACAAAAATTATCATTCCCTTTAATCCAGCAATGCCACTACTGGATGTATACTCTGAACAGATGATGAAAAAGGGTAAAAACATCACTTGTACAAAAATATTCATAGCAGCATCCCTGTTTGTGGTGGCAAAGAATTGGTAATTAAGTAAAAATCCTTCAATTGGGGAATGGCTTAGCAAACTCTGATATAAGTATGTCATGGAATATTCTATTGGAAACCAGGAGGCATCAAAATTCAGGGAAGCCTGGAGTGCATTGCATGAACTGATGCTGAATGAGATGAGCAGAACCAGAAAAACATTATACATCTTAACAGCATGATAGGGGCTATGATCAACTTTGATGGACTCTCTCATTCCAACAATGCAATAATCTGGGACAATTTAGGGCTGTCTGCAATGGAGAATATCTTCTGTATCCAGAGAAAGAACTATTACCTTTAATTTAGAACAAGAAAAAATGATATCTTATTGTCTCATCTTGCTATCTCTTATACTTCATGCTTCTTTGTTAAGGATATGATTTCTCTCTCATCACATTCAATTTGAATCAATGTATACCTTGGAAATAATGTAAAAACTGACAAATTGCCTTCTGTCAATGTTGGGGGAAGGGAGGGAAAATTAGGGGAAAATTATAAAACAAAAAATAAGATCAAAATCTTTCAAAAAAAAAACTTCTAATGGGGGGGAGGCAGCTAACATAGTGGATAGAGCACCACCCTTGGAGTCAGGAAGAACTGAGTTCAAAACTGACCTCAGGCTCTTAATAATTATATAACTGTGTGACCTTGTGCAGGATACTTAACCCCATTACCTTGCTAAAAAACAAAATCCTTCTAATTAATCTTTCTTCAAAAGACTATTGATGCATCAATTTTCTACTTGTATTTATATAACAAGAAAAAAGAATGTGTGTCATCTCAAATTTCTTTGATTCTATACCTTTCCATCATTTCTTACAGCAAAATTGTATTCCTCTAAATTCACATTCTTTAATTTCTATGATCATTCCATTATTGATGGGTACAAATTTGCTACTGAAAGTATTTTATTATTTCCTTCTTTTTCTAGATCTCTCTGTACAGTGGTATCATTAGATCAGAGTGCATGCATAGTTTAGAACTTGTTTCAGAATTGCTCCATATTACTCATCAAAATCACTGGATTAATTCAATCCATCAAGTATATAGATATATCTGTTATTTTTCACAGTATCTTCATTTTTGTCATTTTCCTTTCCTTATCCATTTACTAGGATAAGTAGCATCAAAATAGTTTTCATTTGCATTACAGTATTAGACATTTAAAACATTTTTCCGCATTTCTTTAAGAGTTTCTTACACATATTCTTAGACCATTCACCTATAAGAGAATGAAAGCCAACAAATTTAATATTTCAAAGCATTGAACACAGTAAATGTATAACAAATGTTATAAGAAGGAAGAAATGGAAGGAAAGAAGAGGGAACAAAATAGGGATAAAGAAAAAATGAGGAAGGAGAGATAGTGAATTCTTTCCTATATATTATGTGTGCAAACAACACTATAAGGTTTATAAGAAAGTTAATTAATGTTGCTATTTTATAAATGAGGTAATTGCTCTTAAATAGTATTTGACTTGTCTATCTAATGAATAAATAAAATAAACTATTTAAGAACTTTGGTCTGAAATTTAAGGATACATTCCAACTAGTGATGCTGAATAACCGAAATTGATCTATAAAGATTGATAATATATATTCTAGTAATAATATCAAAAATAAGCCATATTTATCATAGAAGATTTTAATTTTAAAGTGCAAAATAAAAAGATAATTTGAATAATAAGCAAGCATAGCCTTGGAATACAAAATGAAGCCAGGCAGAGACTTAGGGTGTTATCAGGATAACTTCTTGATATTAGCACATACAATTTCAAAAGCACAAAGGGAAAATCGATACATAACCATCACCAGTTGGTCAATATAATAATAAAGTTGATTATATTCTTTGTAGCTCAAAATAGAATGACTCTATAGCAGCAGTAAAAACAGGACCTGAATATGACTAAAGCTCAGGTCATGAACTTTATATGGCAAAATTCAGAATTAAAATGAAAAATGTAGGAAAAAAACACTAAAAAATATACTTATGATCTTAATAATTTCCCTCATGAATAAGAAGCTGAAGTGATAACAAGACTTAAGCAATTAGGACTTGTAGACACAGTGCTGCAGCAACATCAACCAAAAAATAATCACAAAGATTAAGAAGGAAAGAAAGTCATTTTTGGTTGTCTGATGAAGCTTTAAAAATAGCTGAGGAAATAAGTTTTGTGAAAGGTAAAGAAGGCAGTGACCTGAAGTACAATTGCAAGGAAAAGTAAGGAATGTTGAGAAGTATTCTTATATTATCAATACCAAGAAAATAAAACATGGTAATGGGAAAGGGAGGAATCTTTTTAATTGATTTTTTATGTTTTCAAATATATGTTATTAAAGAGTTTTTAATTTAGCATTTATTCATATGCCTCTGCATATTTCTAAGTTACAAAATTTAGTGACACCCTCCTTTCCCAATTCCCTCCCCACAGCATCAAATAATCAGGTTAATATTATACTTACACATTTGTGTAAAGCAATTTAGCCATTAGGTTAACCATTTTGGGGTTTGAAGAAATAGGATTGAGGGAAAGAAATACTTAAGAGATGTTTTTAAAGTGAATGTAAAAAAATAAAGTGAATGTAGAGTTTCTCAAAGTCTTTTTTTATAAGAAAGATATTTTTTTTTGAGTTTTACAATCCCCCCCATTCTTGCTTCCCTCCCCCCACTATCCACAGAGGATATTCTGTTAGTCTACTTTGCTACAGTGCTATATATTGATCTCAGTTGAATGTGTTGATAGAGAAGGCATAACATTAAAGAAGAAAAATAAAAGTATGAGATAGTACAGTTACTTACTAATATGATGTTGTTGTTTTTTTCAGAATTGAGGGTAATAGTCTTTGGTCTTTGATCAAAGTCCACAATTCTTTGTCTGGATACAGATGGTATTCTCCATTGCAGATAGCCCAAAATTGTCCATGGTTGCTGTACTGCAGGGATGAGCAAGTTCATCCAGATTGATCATCACCAAAATGTTTTTGTTAGGGTGTACAATGTATTTCTGGTTCTGCTCATCTCACTCAGCAACTTTTCGTGCAAATCATTTCAGGCTTCCCTGAATTCCCATCCCTGCTGGTTTTTAATAGAACAATAGTGTTGCATGACATACATATACCACAGTTTGTTAAGCTATTCCCCAACTGAAGGACATTTACTTAATTTCCATATATTTGTCACCACAAACAGGGCTGCCATAAATATTATTGTACAAGTGATGTTTTTATCCTTTTACATAATCTCTTCCGGGTATTGACCCAGCAGTGCTATTGTTGAGTTAAAGGGTATGCACATTTTTTGTCCTTAGGGCATAATCCCAAATTACTCTCCAAAAAGGTTGGATGAGTTTACAGCTACATCAACAATGTATTAGTGTCCCAGAATTACTGCATCCCTTCCAACATTGATCATTGTCCTTTCTGGACATATTGACCAGTCTGAGAGGTGTGAGGTCCTATCTAAGAGATGCTTTAATTACCATTTCTCTAATAAGTAATGATTTAGAGGAATTTTTTATTTCAATATAGATCGCTTTGATTTCCTCAGCTGAAAATTGCCTTTGCATATAATTTGAAAATTTGTTAATTGGGGAATGGCTTGTATTTTTTTTTTCAAAAATTGGCTCAGTTTTCTGTGTATTTTAGAAAGGAGTTCTTTGTCAGAAATACTAGTTGGAAATTTTTTTTCCCAATTCACTACATTTTTTGATCTTAGTTACAGTGGTTTTGTCTGTGCAAAAGCTTTTAAATTTAAAGTAATCAAGAATATCTAGTTTGTTTTGAATGATGTTCTCTACTTCTCCCTTGATCATACATTGTTTTCCTTTCCATAAATCAGAATAACTACTTTTTGATCTTGTAGTTTGCTTATATTGTTTTTTATGTCTAAATCCTGTATCCATTTGGATCTTCTCTTGGTATAGGATGTGAGTTGTTGGTCTAATCTAAGTTTCTTCCATACTACCTTCTGATTTTTCCAACAGTTTTTATCAAAGACAGAGTCTTTATCCAAATAGCTGGACTCTTTGGGTTTGTCAAACATAAGTTTATTATAATCATTTCCTGCTATTTCATCTAGTCTATTCCACTGTTCCATGACTCTATTTCTTAGCCAATACCAGATGGTTTTGTGGACTGATATTTTGCAATATAATTTTAGATCTGGTAGGTCTAAGGCCCCTTCTTCTGCACCTTTTTATTGAATCCCTGGAAATTCTTGACTATTTATTTCTCCAAATAAATTTTTCTTATAACTTTTTCTAACTCATTAAAGTACTTTTTGGAATTTTGATTGGGAGGGCACTTAACAAGTAGTTTAGTTTTGGTAGAATTATCATCTTTATTATATGAACTCGATCTATCCATGAGCAGTTAATTCTTGCCCAGGTATTTAAATCTGATTTCATTTCAGTGAGAAGAGTTTTATAATTGTTTTCAAAGAGTTTTTGAGTCTCCCATGGCAGGTAGTCTTACAGACATTTTATTTGTCTGAAGTTACTTTGAACAGGATTTCTCTTTTTAGCTCTTTCAGCTACATCTTGCTAGTCATATACAGAAAAATTTAGGGTTTATGAGAGTTTGTTTCATATCCTCCTATTTTTCTAGAATTCCTTATAATTTCCAGTAGTTTTTGAGATGACTTTTTTGGGATTCTCTATGTATAACATCATGTCATCTTCAAAGAGTGAGAGTTTTATCTCGTCCTTCTCTATCCTAATTCCTTCAATTTCTTTTTCATCTCTTATTGTTGAGCTTAACATTTCTAATATCATATTCAATAGCAGTGGTGACAAATGGCATCCTTGTTAAACCCATGATTTTCTTTGTAATTCCTCAATCCTGTCTCCATTTTATATAATATTTGTTGATGGTTTCAGATAGATACTGCTTATTATTCTAAATAACAAACCATTTATTCCTACACTCTCTAGTACTTTTATTAGGAATGGCTGCTGTATTATGTAAAAAATTTTTTCAACCTCTATTGATATGATTATATGATTTCTGATAGGTATGCTATTTATATAACTAATTATATTAACAGTTTTCCTAATACTGAACCAACACTGAATTCCTGAGATAAATCCTACTTGATCATAATGTATTATCCTAGTGATAACTTGTTGTAGTAATTTTGCTAATATTTTAATTAAGATTTTTCATCTATATTCATCAGGGAGATAGGCCTATAATTTTCTTTCTCTGTTTCAACTCTTCCTGGTTTAGGTATCAGCACCATATTGGTATCATAGAAAGAATTAGGTGGAGTTCCTCCTACACCTATTTTTCTAAAGATTTTAAATAGAATTGGAACCAATTGTTCCTTAAATGTTTGATATAATTCACTTGTCAATCCATCTGGCCCTGGAGATTTTCTCTTAGGGAGTATAATAATGGCTTGTTGAATTTCCTTTTCTGAGTAAGGGTTATTTAGGATTTTAATTTCCTCTCCATTTAATCTGTGCAACTAATATTTTTGTAAATATTTATCCATTAAACGTAGATTGTTAAATTTATTGGCATTGAGCTGAGCAAAATAATTCTGAATTTTTACTTTTAATTTTTACTCATGGGTGGTGAATTCACCTTTTTCATTTACAATACTAGAATTTCAGTTTTCTTCATTCTTTTTTTAAATCTAATTGATCAGCAGTTTATCAATTTTATTGTTTTTTTCATAAAACCAGTTCTTGCTTTTATTTATTAGTTCAACAGTTTCCTTGCTTTTGATTTTATTAACATTTTCAATTTTTAGAATTTATAATATGGTATTTAATTGGTGGATTAATTTGCTCTTTCTCTAGTTTTTCTATTTGCATATTTAGTTCACTGATTTTTTCTTTCTATAATTTATTCATATGAGCTTTTAAGGATATAATATATGCCCTGAAATCTGTCTTGTGTGTATTCCATAGGGTTTGGTATGTCATATCATTATTGTCGTTATCTACAATTAAATAATTAATTCTTTCTATAATTTATTGATTGATCCACTCATTTTTAAAAATGAGGCTATTTAGTTTCCAATCAGTTATGGGTCTATGTCTCTCTGACCCAGTACTGCATATGATTTTTATTCCATTATGATCTGAGAAAGATATATTCACTATTTCTGACTCTCTCCAATTGATCATTAGGTTTTTTTATGCCCTAGTACATGGACAGTGTTTGGGTAAGTGCCATGTACTGCAGAAAAAAAAAAAAAGTAGATTCCTTCCTATCCCCATTCTATTTCCTCCATAGGTCTATCATATCTAGGTTTTCTGACAATCTATTTACCTCCTTAACTTCCTTCTTGTTTATTTTATAGTTCAATTTATCTAAATCTAAGAGTGGAAGGTTGAGGTCTCCCACTAGTAGAGTTTTGTTGTCTATGTCTTTCTGTACCTCTTTCAACTTCTCCTCTAAGACTTTTGATGCTGTCCCATTGGGTGCATACATATTTAATATTGAAATTACTTTATAGTGTATGCTACTTTTAGGAGGATATAGTTTCCGTCCTTATCTCATTTAAAGTTATCTATTTTTGTAGCCACTTTATCTGAGATACGGATTGCTACCCTTGCTTTTTTACCCTTCAGCTGAAGCAAAATTTATTTTGCTCTAACCTTTTACCTTTACTCTATATGTAACTCTCTACTTCATATGAGTTTCTTGCAGGCAGCATATTGTAGCATTCTAGTTTTTAATCCACTCTGTGAACCACTTAAGTTTTAAGGGAGAGTTTATCCCATTCACATTCAAATTTATAATTAGTAACTCTTTATTGTCCTCCATGCTATCCTTCTTCAGTTTGTATTTTTCAGTTTTCTTCCCTTTATCCATATTCCTCATTGATTTATTTCTGAATACCACTACCTTCAGTGTGTTTTCCTTTTTATATCAATCCCCCCTTCCCCTTTCTCCCCCTTTCCCATTTGCCCTTCTTCCCTGCCTTCTGTTAGTTCTCCTCTTTCTCCCACCATCCCATGCCCCCCCCTTTTCCTACTTTTAATGCTTGAAAGGTAAGAAAATTTTATGAACTTGATTAAGTGTTTCTAAGTTAACTTTAAGCCAACTTTGATGACTTGAAGAGTCAGGTGGTTCTCACCTCCTTCCTTCTCCCCCTCAATAGCAATATGTCTTTTGTACCTCTTGATGTAATGAGATTAAGCCCATTCAGTCTCCCTCCAACTTCCCTTCTCCTTACTTCCCCCCTTTCTAAAGAGTTATTGTTTTTAAATCATTTTCTCTGAGTCACAGTAAAGTTATGAGTGTCTATCACTTCTGGCTATGTATATTCTCTCAAATTGATTTACACTTCTTAAGAGTCATGAGAATCTTTCTTCCAATTGGGTAAATAGCCAGTTTCATCTTATTGTATAGCAGCTTTGGAGGGTTGTTTTTGCCTTTTCACTTGTCTCTTAAGTCTCCTGTTTGCTGTCCAAATTTTCTATTTAGCAGTGGTCTTTTCATTATGAAGTCTTGGAAGCCTCCAATTTCTTTAAAAGTCCATCTTTTTTTTCTGGAAGAGAAGGCTCAGTTTTGCCAGGTAGTGTATTCTTGGATGTGTTCCAAGCTCCTTTGGTCTTTGGAATATCTCATTCCAGGCACTTCACTCCCTTAAATTTGCTTAGGCCAGGTCCTGCATAATTCTTACTGTTGCTCCTTGATATTTATTTTTTTTTTCTTTCTGGTTGCTTGATGGAATTTTTTTTTCATCTGGTAGCCCTGGAATTTGGCCACAACATTCCTTGATGTTTTCATTTTAGGATCTCTTTCTGGAGGGGAATTACATATTCTTTCCAAAACTATTTTGCCCTCTGATTCCACAATATCAGGGAAGTTTTCCATCTCTAAATCCTATAATATTAAATCCAAACTTTTTTTTCTCTCTTCAATGTTTTCAGGAAGGCCCATAATTCTCAGATTCTCCCTCCTTGACCTGTTCTGGAAGTCAGTAATTTTGATGATAAGGTATTTTGCATTTTTTTCTATTTTTTGACCTTTTGGTTTTAACACATTCTTGTTATCTCATGAAGTCATTAATTTCTGCTGATTCCATTTATTGTTTTACAGGAGATTTTTGCTCATTTATCTTTTGCAGCTCCTTTTCCTGTTGGCCTATGTATACCTCCCACTAAATTGGACAAGGATCTGCTATATAGGATTAATTAGACTTTAGTTCTTTTTCCTCCCAGATCAAATAAGAAGTTCTTTAGGTGCTCAATTATATAATGACATAGGAAACCAGAAACGGAGTATAGATACTTCTCTAATGATAATTGAAGATGCTAATGGTTGGGGGAATGTCTGGCCCCCACAAAGGATAATTAAGGAGTAAGGTCCTGTTACATGGGCACAAGATTGGAGTTGGGGATACAGGAAACCAATCTGTATGTTAAATAGAATCATTAGACTCCAAGCTGTACTGGAAATTATAACTAATAAAATGGCAAAGCCACTGGACCTATTGGCAGAGGAGATCACCCAAACTAGGGAAGCTGTACTACAACACAGATTAGTGTTAGATTATCTGTTGTCTGAGGAAGGGGGTGTTTGTGGAAAATTGTATTTGTCCACTTGTATGAAAATTGATGACAATGGAAAATTGGTGAAGGAAATCACCACAGAAATTAGAAAAATAGCCCATGTCCCTGTCCAGACTTGGAACTCTCCCTTTAATACTTCATGATGGACTTGGTTCGGAGAGAGCTGTTGGCATCAATTAGTGTTTATGGACTTCTAGTATTAGGGGTCTTGATATTCCTCCCTGCCTGTATACTATATATGATACAGTTGGGTACTAGTACAGTTCATAAAATCCACTCTCAAGTACTTTTGGCTGAAGACCAAGGCCGAATGCTGATGTTAAGGAGCAAAGGTTGGGCTCCTGTGAGCCAAGATAATGGAGATGAAGAAAGTTATTACAAAAATTCAAGCAGAACGGGATAGAATGGGTGAAAAATCAGTAAAGAATATAATAAATAAGAGGAGGATTGTGAGGTGTGAAGGGGGGACTTTTCAGGAACATAGTGCTAAATTAGTCTTACCCGTAGGCCTCAGTTTCTATTTCTCAAGAATCAGGTGAGCATGGGAACCCTGATCTCCAGCTAGAAAAATCATGTCTCCCTAACTTTATGAGATGTAAACAAAGACTAACATTCCTGGGAACACTCAGGTATACTCCCCTTCTCTTTGGACCATCAATTTTGACCAATTATTGTAAGCATCAGCAGAAAAGAGGTGGGGGAATGGGTTGTGGTTTTTGTGGGTTTTTTTTAACTGCTTCAGCTTCTGTAATTTGGTTTTTCCTGCTCTATCTCTCTCTCATTGAGAGTTAGGAACTGCCCTGCTTCTTGCAAGAACCAAATTAACTCTTAATTCTTTGCTGCCACTTTGAGAGGACTCTGAGTAGTCATTTTGGGTTAGGGTTTAAATTCCCTGCATGCTGTCAAAAAAAAAGTTTCAAAAAATTGATCCATCATTTTATTTTATTAAATATGCATTTAATGCACTTGAAAAACCTCTGTTTCCACTAGTAATTACATGTGTTTTTCTATATAGTAAATCAATATTAAAATTGTTGAATATACATATATATTATATTTATATTTGTTAACAAGTGAAATCAATGAATAAACAAAGATCTAGATTACACTTTACAATATTTTTGACTGTGAGAAAGTTTATAGAATCATCTCCAATTCATTAAAAAGAGCTTAGTTCCCTTCATATGCAAAACAGTGAAGGGTAGATTGATTGAGAGGAACAAGGAAAGAATAAACTGATTAACCAGTTAGAAGTCAGTTTTCCAATAATACTCATGTGGTTCCTGAAATGTATGATGGTAAGAAAACTTGAATTAATTTTGGGATCTGACTGAGTTTCTGGTTCTCAGTTAACATTCTCCAAACAACAGGTAGAGGTGGTCCTGAATTCTGAATTACTTTTTCTCCCACTTTCTCTTTTTATTCTTTGTGGCTGGTTCTTGCCCTTTGTTAGCAAAGAAGACCAAAATGACATCACTATGTTTAAGAGAAATTACTGTGTGTCCTATTGTGGCTAATCTAACCAATATGAGCTTGAAATGTTCTACCACAGGTTGGGCACAGATAGTTCATGTGAACACCAGGATGGGTACTCTTTGTCATGGTTCCTTTGAGTTTCTTCAATTCTTCCTTCTTCATAGAATACAGCACTCTTGATGATGAGGGCAAGCCATGCTAGGTGATCTTGTGCCAGTGTTTCCCCATGCTGCACAATCATTTTTAAAGTTCTTTAATTAGGCCTTCAGGGTGTCTCGATAATTCTTCTTCTGATGCCCTTGTGAATATTTGCCCTGTGTGAGTTCTCAGAAAATAGGTTTTATTGGCATGCCTATCTCTGGCATGCTAATCTGCCCAGCCCATTGTAGTTCCATTCTCTGTGGTAATATTGGAATGTTAGGCAATTTATCTCAAGAAAGGACCTCAGTGTCTGATATTTTCTCCTACCAGGTAATCTTTAGAATCTTCCTAAGACAATTTAAATGGAAGCAATTCAGTTTCTTGACATGGAGCTGGTTGACTCTACAGGTTTCACAGTTATATAGCAATGAGGTGAGCACATGGTTCTGTAGACCTTCAATTTTGTAGTCAATCAAATACCTCTTCTCTCCCACACTTGCTTTTTACACCTCCCAAATACTGAACTAGTTCTGACAATGTGAGTGTCAACCTCATTGTCAATGTGTACCTCCTTGGAAAGGGCACTGCCAAGGTAAGTGAACTTATCCACAGTACTCAAAACTTCTCCATTTGCTATAATCGATGGTTCCACATATTGATGATATGGTGCTGCCTGATGGAACAGATGTGTTTTCTTGGTATTAATTGTTAGACCTAACTTAGTACAAGCAACAAGAGAATCAATCCATACTTTGTGGCATATCAGTTTCAGAGGATGCTTTGAGTGCACAATCATCTGCAAGTAGAAAAACGTGCACTAATACTCCCTCCACTTTGATCTTGGCTGGAAGTTGTTTGAAGTGAAGATTTTGCCACCTGTGTGGTAGCTGACCTTGAAGCCATGTTCATGAAGGCATTTGGTAACATGTTTGAAAATATGATGTTAAAAAGTTTGAGAGCAAGGACATATCTTTGTTTAACTCTCTTGATGACTGGGAAATCTTGAAAACTTCATCCACTATCCAGAAACAGGACATCCATGCTTAATGAACTTAATGTACACTACTGATGAAGTTTTCCATGGAACCAGAATTTGACCCTTGTGACTGATGATATCATAGACATTGGTCAGATCTACAAATGTTGTATACAGACCCCTGTTCTGATAATGGAATTTTTCTGGAAGTTGTAGAGTAGCAAACACTATATCAACTTTTCCTCAACCCTTAAATGTCCATTTCTATAAAGGTAAAGGGAATAGGTTGTCCTGTGATAAACACAAGGCTATTTCTCTTTTAGGCTTTGCTGGTAACATTTTCCCAGAGTCCTTCTTAATGGGTTGATTCTTCACCTGGAAGAGGGTCACCTCCCTGAGAGAGAGTGCTGCTTCAGAAAGGGTTGAGGAACAGTGAATATTCTTTGTAATAAGGGAAGACTTGCTTGGTAAGAAAGGATATTTGTATACATGAAAGTGATAGAAGACTAAAAAATCAATAACAATTACAAAAACATTAAAACAAAAAGAACATTCAGTTTTTCCTTCATGTTTCTAGGCATTTAATTGTTGATTTTAAAAAGAAAGATTAGGGTTGAAGTTATGAGGTAATGAATAACCAACCATCAAGACATTAAAAAATATCTGGAGTTAAACATAAGAGAAACCTTTAAAAATCATAAGTGAAGGTAGAAAAGTTGAATTGTTATCATATTTGAGGGTTTAAATTTACCTACCTTCTACAGGTGAATTAATTAATATATTTCTTGGGAAGGAATAGCAGAGAGGATTATAAATGAGTTCATAGATGGTGAAAAATGGATCATGGGCTATGTATTTACAAAAAAAGGGTTGTTTTCTTAATAAGAAATAGTGAAGATGGGAGAAAATGTGGTAGGGACAAGGGGTTCAAGGATAGATTTATGACTTTTTGTAAGAATTTTGTAAGAATTCACCAAACTCTTGAATCAGGGCAGGAAGAAAGGCTTAAATTTTAATTCACAAGTTACTGCAAAAGTTCCCAGGCTCTTGTAAATACTTAGAAGGTTATTACATAAAGTTCACAAGTTAGGTTATCTAGAAAAACAGCAGGACAGAGTTTCAATAGAAGTAAGAAGAGGGTGCAAGTTTAGGATACCTTTACAACAAGATAAGCAGCATTAGCAGTAGTCAACATAAGTAGAAGAAAAGGGCAAGGGGGTAGAGAATTTGAAGGATGAAATTTCCACCAGAGTGGGCTACCCTCCAAAGGTAGAGAAGGCAATTCATTTGGATCTTATCTCTCCATTGTAGAAGTGCCATATCATATCACCATGTTTGAGGCAAAAAGCCCTGAAGAAAAGCAGGGGTGTTAACTTAGAATTTAAGCATCTTATTATCCTTTGACTCACTTTAATCATATGGTGCTTAGCACTTTGTCTAATGAGGGCATCATAAACTGCCAGGACCTGAGTCAGTGTCTCTTTAACTTGCAATTATTTGTAAAGTTATCAAGTGAGACCCGCAGAGCCTTACAGTATTAAGAGATCTTGAAGATTCTTACAGTTAATTCGATGAGGATTTGACTTAATAGGTGCTTCACTAAGCAATCTGTTAAGAACCAAAGTGGGGTGTAAAGTGGGAGAGAAAATAGGCCTTGCTTCCCTTAACAACTTGTTAAGTACCATATGGAGGTAAAGGGTGAAATAGGCCTGGGGGAGGGGCTCAAATAATTCAAGAAATGGTATGGCTTTGGATATTACTTTGGCTCCTGAGGAAGATTTTGTGTCCTAGAAAGATACTTGAAAAGGGGGTAAGATAAACAAAGAATATAATTATAATTTTATGCAATGGTGCTTATCAGGCAGTCAACTAAACAATCTGTGATAATATCCTGATAAGAACAAGAGCTTATCAAGCAATCAAATAATCAAAGTGTAATTTATGATACCTGATTAATGATATTAGAGTGATAAATAACACCATGGCAAGATGCACAAAGACTTAAAATTTTAGAAGGAAAGAATGGAGAATGTGAATGCTGAGTAAATTCCTATCATTAGATTTACATCAGTGAGGGAATAAGATACATTTCCATTTGGGTTTAAAATATAACAATCTACAGGGAAGGGGTGGGAGGACTGGGAAATGGAAAGATAAGGGAAGAAGTGACTAATAAAAGGGAAGATATGGTATAAGTGAAAAGAAACTGAAAGTTATTTTTTTCAGGTCCTCAAAGTTTATGTTGCCCTCATTAGATAAGATGTTTAACCCTTTGTGAATTAAGTGAGTCAAAGTATAATGAGACACAAGTTAAAATTAACACCCCCTGCTTTTTTTTCCCCAAGGCCTTTTGTCTCAAACATAGTGATAACATCTTGGACCTCTTAAAATTAGACACAAGACCAAATTATACCTATATCCTTTAGGTTCTTTCTCTTCAATGATATTCTACCCTCTAAATTATCCTTAGGAAAGTAAAGTTCTAAAGACTGAAAAGTGTTCTCTTTTAGAGTTGTATTCAATTTGATAGTTGACCAACATTTGTTTAAAAGTTTTGTTTTTTCAGTCTCCTTTTCATTTACCTTTTTTATGCAACTCTTCAGTCATGTATCTGACAATTGAATTCTCTGTTCAGTTCTTTTTTAATTTTTTCCCCATATTCAGAGCTTTTTATTATATTACACAAGGAGGTGTGTGTGGAGAGGTGGTTGGGAAAGATGGAGTCACAGTCAAAAGCAGATGCTCATTGTGATGATCATAAATTTTCTGAAGGCACCCCCATTCTGCATCAGGGTTTTGCTAATTCTGCCCACCAACATACCAATCCTGAGGCACAAGAAAATACTGAACAGTGTCCCAGATGCCATGCCCACAGCACAACCCATTGTGAAGCCCATCTTCACTCAGTCAAAGCAGGTAGGTTGGGACTGTACGTAGGGTCCCAGAGCTACTGGCATCTCACTTTTGGCCTCAGTCACCCTGCTTTACCAGTTCTGATCTATTTTCACATACTACTTTGCCTTCCTGTTTATCAGTCCCTTCTTCCCTTATCTTCCCCTTTCCCTGATCCCCCTTCCCTTTTGAATAAGATGGATTTTTAAATTCAAGTTGGAATATATCTTATTCCCTCTCTGGGCCAAATCTATTAAATAGAATGTATTAATTGTTTACACTGTCACTTTTTTCTCTCTAAAATTATAAATCTTTGTTCCTCTTCATCTGGCGTTATTTATTACTCAGGTACTATTTATCAGCTATCATTAATCACAGCTTGATCAATCTATTACTCGATAAGCTCAAATTGATATCAATATACCATCACAGATTGATTGATGTATTTCTTGATTATCTGATAAGAAGCATTGCCTCAAACTCATTAAATACCTTCCCCTCTTCTGTCTGATTAGAAGTACAGTTTTCAAGATTCTTGAATTATATCAAATTATAGTTATTCTTTTCTTTACCTCCTTTTCAACTATTCTGCAAATACACACAATTCTTATAAGTCAATATCATCCAAAGTCAAATCATTTCATGAACTATTCAAACCCCTCCCCCTAAACATTTTTTCTCTCACACTTTACCCCATTCTCCCCACCTAGGGTACATAACCCAATGCTAATTGATGTAAGGATTAGGTCAAACCCTGATTTAGTTAACTGTAGGAAACTTAAAGATCTCTAGGTACTGGGAGACTTTGAAGGTCTGACTTGAGAACTTTACAAATGATTTTAAGTTATAGGAGATACTGTCTCAGGACTGCCCAGGTTATGATGCCCTCATCAGAGAAAGTGCTAAGCCTTTTTAGCACAGCAGAACTGAAGTGACTCAAAGGATACTGAGATACTTAAGCTTACAGTTAACATTTCTGCTTTTCATCAGAGCATTTTGTCTAAATCATAGTGATATCAACTTGGACTGCTTCAATGAAGAGTCAAGGACCAACTATACCCATATATCTCTTCAATTATTTAGTTATACTAAGAGAAATAAAATTCTCAAGAGTTAGAAGCATTATATCTTCACTTTGGGGGTTATATACAATTTGATGGTCTTGATTAACATTTGTTTTTTTTGTTATTTCCTTCTCCTTTTCATTTAGATTTTTACATTATCTCTTGAGTTGTTTATTTGACAATTTCATTCTTTGTTCAGTTCTAGTCTGTGTGTATCAGAAAATTCTGAAAGTCCTCTGTTTCATTAAGCACCCATCTATTCTGCTGAGAGTATATTCTAAATTTTGCAGGATAGTAAGTTCTTGGTTACAATACCAGGTCTGTTACCCTGTGACATAATTCATTCCAGGTCCTACTGTCCTTCATTGTTGAGGTTGAAAGGCCCTGTGTGACTTTGATTTTCTTTTCTTTGCATTTAAATTGTTTCCTCATTTTCTCCTTTATTCAAATGTTTTGGAATTTGGCCATAATAGTCCTGAGAGTTTTTATCCTGAGTTTCTCTCTGAAGGTATTCTGTATATTCTTTAAATAGTTATATTTTCCTTCATATTCTCACTGATTTGAACAGATTTCCCTGGTAATTTCCTGCATGGTGTTTTCTAGGTTCTCTTTGTGATCTAGTCTTTCTAGTACTCAGATGATTCTCAGATTGTCTCTCCTGGATCATTTTTCCTAAAATATGCTTTACATTTTCTTCAATTTTTTTCAAGCTTTTAATTTTTATTGATAGAATCTTGGAGTCTCCTAAATTCATTGGTTTTTATTTGCTCAATTCTAATTTTTAGATTTTTCCTTTCTTCAATCACTTTTTGTATTTCATTTTAAAGCTATTGTTATTTTTCCATAATTTTCTTGCATGACATTTCTTTTTTCTATTTTTCTTCTTCCTCTTTTCTTTGGTTTTGAAATTCATTTTAAAGCTCTTCTTTTGACAACAAAAGCTTTTGGATTTGAGTCCAATTCATAGACTGTTTTGAGACTTCCCCTGTGATTGATTTTCCACTGATTTCTTCTGACATGGTATTGTTATCTTCTTTATCTGCAAAGTACTTTTCTATGGTTAGTTTTACCAATTTTTCTCCTTTTTTTGTTTTAGGTCTGCTTTTGGAGTATAGGGAGTGAAATACAAGCTTTTCTTTTTGCTCTAACTGGAGTCTGATTCCTGGTTTGTCATTGCCCAAGCTGTTGACTTTGCATTCCAGACCTTGCCTTTATAGACATTTATTTCTTCCTTTGTTTCCAGTTCTTTCTAAGCAGTTGTCTATTCCCAAACCAATCCTGTCTTTTTCCCTGGTGTTCTCAGGGTTCAGACTTTGTTTGAGCTTAGGATCATGCCTTGCTGGCTTGCTATCTAGCTGTCAGGAGCTCTGTTGTTGTCTTGTCAGATCCTGAACTGCACTGTGGCCAAAAATCTATCACTGGCTTTCCCGCACTCCTGCCTCCTGGAATTTACTTCCCCTTTTTCACCTAAAGAGTTAGACCCTCACCAAAGATACTCCACAAAGTCTGCCACTGAAAATTCTTTTAATCTTCTCTTTATCTTAGTGGGATATATAGCTTGAATGTCAATTCAAAGATTGCATTTATCTTTGGTAGGGAATCGTTCCAGGAGCTAGCTTCACACACCATCTTGGTTCCACCCCAGAGATGTCCTCAAAAAGAGAGAAATCTTGTCAAGCGAATGTTTCATGAAAATAATGAGCATGATACAAGTGAAAAATGAGAAGGACTAAACAGAAGTAGAATAAAAAAAAAAGAAGAGATGGAGAGAAAATGCAAAATAACTTTTAAAGAAAGTTCTTAACAACCACTGATAATCACATTGATATGCTTACTAATCTAGAACCATTTTTAGAAAAGCAAGTCAAGGTGGATCTTAAGAACCATTGCTAACTATTAAGCTAATGGAATTAAGAAATTCCAATTGAGTTATTTAAATTCCTAAAAAAAAAGTTAACCATATTAAATTTAAAAATGTATTAAATTGTAAACTCAATATGCAAAAAAATTGCATAAATCAATAGTGGTCACTAGAATAGAAAAAATATATTTACAACTCACTCCTAAAGGTTAATGGTAGGAAATGTTGTAATTGTTCAACAATTATTTTTATATCAGATTCCACAAATATAATGCTTAATATTTTGCAAGCCAGGTTTCAGATATATATGAAATGAAAGGTGCCAGAAGAATAAACTGGTTTTCAAAGAAGCAGAAGAATTAAAGACCAAATTGCCAACTTTTGATGGATTATGGAGAATACAAGGGAGTTAAATGAAAAAGAAAAAAAAAAAAACATCAATTTCTGCTTCACTGTTTAAACTAGAACCTTTGACTGTATGGATCCAAGAAAATATGGCAAGTCCTCAAAGAGATGGGTATACAATATCATCCTACTTATTTCCTGAATAAATGAGTAATAATGAGAATTGATTATGGAATGGCTGATTGGTTTAAGATTGGAAAAGAAATCTGTATATTTTACTCCTATTTATATAACATATAGAGAGTGCATCATGCAAAATGACAGTTGCATGTGTCAAAAGACAGAATCAGGGTTGTTGGGAAAGTTATCAGTAATCTAATACATGCAGATAATATCACTAATATGGACAAAGTCAAGAGAATTTTAAAAGTATTTTGATGTGGATAAAAAAATAGAAATATAAAAATGACTCAAAACAACAAAAAAAAATAAAAAAAATATTGTGGCAGCTTATCAAAACTAGCAAAGCCAGGGAAAGAAAAGAAAGCAACATCATATTTTATATTCTTGAACTCAAAGAACACAGCAAACAGTGACTACAACCATGAAATATAAAGAGACTTACTCCAAGTTTTGAAAAATCTGGACAGTACCCTAAAATACAGAGACATCACTTTTCCATCAAAGGTCTGTATAACCAAACTATAATTGTTTGTTTGTTCTTTTCTTTATTAGAAATGCATTTCCTTGAATGCTAAAATATAAGGAAAACTGAGTACCACAGAATTGATGTTATCAAATTGTGGTGCCACAATAGTTTTTTGGGTATTCATTAGACAACAAGGAGATCAATTTTAAAGAAACTAATCCAGGTTATTGATTTGCAGGTCAAATATTGGAGCTGAAATTTAAATACTTTCATCACACAATGAAAAGACTGGACTCATTGGAAAAAACCCTGATTTGAAGAAAGATTGAAGGCAAAAGGAGGAGATGGCAATGGATGAGCTAGATAGATAGTATCATAGAAATAATGAATTTGGCCAAACTTTAAGTAATAGTTGAGGAAAGAAGGGCCTGATTTTCTACATTGCATGGAGTCAGGAAGAGTCAGAAATGACTGCATAACTGAGCAACAGCAACCTTTAGAATTTTTAAAATTAATTTGATTTTTAATATTTTTGGTACACAGTCAAGATTGTCAAGATGGTGGATAAAAGACAAGGACTCACCTGAGCACTTGTAAATTTATCTTCAGTCAATGTTAAAAAGAAAATCAAAATGATTTTAGATGCAGTAGAACTAACAAGATGAAACATTTTATTTTTCATAATCCATAAACAAATTTCAGCAGGAAAAGTCTATGACATTAATATGAGAGTGGAGTATAATTCAGTGCAGCTTGTAATACTAAACCATCAGCAGACTTTGGGAATAGCTATCAGGAACTGAATCAGCATCATCTAGAGTTCTCAACATACAGATAGTTAGTGTGTCAAACAAATAGATTACAGAAATCCCTTTCCTGACACTAGGTGGATGTGTCCATCACATTGCTGATATACATATCCAGGTTTTGATCCTTAGGGCAAGGTGGAGCATTAGTATTCCAAAAGTTGTGACTGCATGGAACTGGGGACACTGTTCATATTCTCTGGGCATGCAAGAATGTGTTGGGTCACTCACAAACTAGTAAACATTCAAGGAGAATAATAAACATATCACTTTTTAGATTTTACCACCTTTCAAGGTACAAATCTTTACAAATTCCAAGAACTAGGGAAATGATAAGAATGTCATTTCCTCCTCAAGCAAAGGAATTAATCAATAAGGTAAACATACATCTGGTGGTGGTAAATTCCAGAGACTTAGAACTTTTTTTAATGAGTCTGTTTTCTATTATTTAAATTATTCAATCAGGGAAATGAAATCTTTCAGGATTTATAAAAATCATGTAACTTTCCATAAATATGTAAAAAAATATTGCTTGAATATTTTCTCAGAGATACCACCTAGAAAAATGGTTGGTACATTGATCCCTGATTGAATGAGGCTATATTTCTATAATTCCCTCCTATATTAAAAAAAAAAAAACTATCCTCACATCTCTAAAAAATGCTTAGAAATATTCTATAAGACAATGAAGACAGTTCATTGACTTGGTGAATAGATTTCCATGCATGGAGTTAGGATATCCTGAGTTTAAATCCAACCTCAGATAATTTCTTGCTATGTGATCCTGGCCATCATTTAACCCTGTTTGTTTCAGTGTCCACCTCTATAAAATAAACTGGCAAAGGAAATGGCAATTCACTTTAGTATCTTTGCCAAGAAAATCCAAATGGAGTTATAAAGAGTCAGACATGACTGAATAGAGATAAAAAAGGTCTATGAACTTTGAAACACTTGGAATCATTCATTTCAGTGATAGGCTATGAAGCAAACTAAAAGTCTCTGTTATTCAGTACTAGCTACTTGTGGAACTGGTGAACTCTAGCCCACAAACTACATGAAATTTGACTACAAGATTGGTAAAGTCAGCTTTGGCAATTAAGTTGCAGAGTAGTTGGGATTTATAGATACCTTGAAAGTTTAGGTGGAAAAAAACATCTTTATTTTGAAAATTATCTTATTAATTCTTTAAAAAAAATTTATTTATTTAAAGCAATGGGGTTAAGACTGATTTGCCCAAGGTCACACAGCTAGGCATTTATTAACTATCTGAGGTTGGATTTGAACTCAGGTCCTCCTGACTCCAGGGAAAGTGTTCTATCCACAGTACCCCCTAGTTACCCCATCAGGTTAATTTTAAATTATAGTGATTAGAATAGATTAGCACATCATTATTTTTCTATTTTTCTGAATTTCTTAAGCAATTATAATTTTTCTTTTGTTTTGATGCTTTGTTCCCTATTAGCATATAAAAATCAGACATATAAATGATTATACCTTTTCATTTTATTTCATTCATTCACTTCTCCGGTGCTGTCTCAATTGACCTTTAAATGAAAGGATTTAACATTATTTTTCATATTCTGTGAGAAGTCATTTAATATTGTCTTCTTAAATAGTAGTATGTGCTATTTAATTAGCTTCCTGAGATAAAGTCTAGTATAGTATTTATTTACTGTACAAGTTAACCCATTTAATTATTGCTCATTAAAAAAACGTCTCATTGCACATACATTTGTAAGCTCTAATGAGTTGTTATAATATTATAATGGGAAATGTCCATAAGTGCTCTTAAAAATTATAAGTCTTGGAAATAAATGTCAATAGGAAAATAAATTCTGCCTTTCAACAATGAACTACAAATCCAAACAATACTGTACCTTAGATGGAAATCTATGTCATAAAGCCTACATTTCCCCTTTCTCAAATATAATTCTTATTCTAAATTTATATAATTTTGAATAATGTAATGTATTCAATTCTCCACTAATGATCACAGGATTCATGTTATAATATTAACTTTTTTTTTCATTTTCCTCAGATAACATCAACTTCCAAGTATCAAGAGAGAAATCAAGTGCTTTTTTTTCTACTCTTTATATTATTGAGTTTATACTTTCTTTAACTTAATGCAAATAGGAATGAGCTCCTGTAAATATTATCTTTATACTAAAAGGATTACTCAATACAGTTCCAATGTTGAAAAATAGAATAAAATGATGCCTCTAAAGAAATTTCCTCTTTAGATAGAACTTGGTAATTGATTCTTTAAGAAAAGTTATCATAACTTGAATTCTGAAGGATAATCTAAAATGGAACAGAGTATGCTTGATATGCTTGAAATATTTTCACATATCAAAAGAATAAAACATAGAATTATAATTTAGAAAAGCATATCACCTAAAGAATCGACCCTAAATAGTTTATTAAAGACAAATATAATCTGTTATTTTGATCTTGTGAGACAGTTTATTATTCTGGAAAGAATACTGGAAATATAATAAGAGTACATAAGGATAAAGTCCAGCTCTGCATTTTCAAGTTGTCTTACCACCAAACTACTTAAGCTCTTTCATTCTCAGTATCTTCTACTGTAAAATTAAGGTATTTCAGATGAGCTTGAATTTAAAACTCTCAAACTTACTAGATAGTAATAAAAGATTTAAAAAGTGATTTAGGAATTTTGCTACTTTTATAAATTTAATCTAGATAAAATAATTATTTCTTTGAAGATCAATTTTCAAATACTTAAAAGAATGATCACATTTCTTAATTACTGAGAATAACTGCTTCTGAGCTTTGAAGGAATATATGGTAGAAATTTAAATTTTGCAGTGACATCATTGCAGGGCCACCAGGTAAAACATTGGTATTTCACTATTGAATAGAATAGTATTAACTAATATTAAAGCCTCCCAAAATGAATCTGGAAAATGTATTCATCTCCTACTTTTGAAATATTCAAGCAATATATTTTAAAATGTCATTCTAGGGATGGCTAGGTGGCACCATGGATAAAGTACTGGCCCTGGAGTCAGGAGTACCTGAGTTCAAATCTGGTCTCAAACACTTAATAATTACCTAGCTGTGTGGCCTTGGGCAAACCACTTAACCCCATTTGCCTTGCAAAAAAACCCTAAAAAATGTCATTCTAATGGAAAAGAGTTTTTCACTTTTGGGAAAACTGGAAGTTAGCATGGAAGAAACTTAGATTAGGCCAACACCTCACTTGCTATATCAAGATAAGATCAAAATGGCTACAAGATTTAGACATAAAAAATATTATAAGCAAACTAGAAGATCAAGTAGTAGTTTACCTGTCAGATCTGGGGAAAGGGAAGCAGTATATGACCAAGGAAGAGATGGAGAACATCATCAAAAAAACAAAACCCCAGTTAATTTTGATTACATTAAATTAAAAAGCTTTTGTACAGACAAAACCACTGTAAACAAGTTCAAAAGAAATGTAGTAAATTAGTAAATAATTTTTACAACTAATACTTCTGAAAAAGGAATCATTTCTAAAATATACAGAGAATGGCTGTCAAATTTTCAAAAAACAATTGAGGAATGGTCAAGCAATATGCAAAGGCAATTAACAGATCAGGAAATCAAAGGGATCCATATTCAAATGCAAAACTTTTCTAAAGTCACTACTCATTAGATAAATGCAAATTAAAGTATCTCTAAGGTATTATCTCATACCTCTCAGACTGGCTAATAAGACCAGAAAGGACAATGATCAATGTTGGAAGGGATGTGGGAAATCGGGGACACTAATACATAGTTGGTGGAGCTGTGAACTCATGCAAACTTTCTGGAGGGCAATTTGGAATTATGCCCAAAGGGCAACAAAAATGTATATACCCTTTGATCCAGCAATATCACTATAACCTGAAGAGATTATGTACAAGGGAAAAAACATCACTTGTACAAAAATATTCATAGCAGCCCTATTTCTGGTGGTAAAGAATTAGAAATTAAGTAAATGTCTTTCAATTGTAGAATGGCTTAACAAACTGTGGTATATGTATGTCATGGATGGAAATTCAGGGAAGCTGGGAAGGATTTACATAAACTGATGCTCAGTGAGATGAGCAGAATAAGAAAATCATTGTACACACTAACAGCAACATGGTAGTGATGAGAAACCTTGATGGACTTGTTCATTCCCTCAGTGCAACAATCAGGGACAATTTTGAACTGTCTGTGAAGGAGCAAACCATCTGTATCCAGTAAAAGAATTGTGGAGTTCAAACAAAGAACAAAAACCATTAGCTTCAATTAGGGGGGGGGGGGGCTGTTATCTCATTATGTAACTTTGCTATCTCTTCTATTTCATTCTTCTTCCTTAAGGATATGATTTCTATTTCATCATATTCAGTTTAGATCAGTGTATACCATGGAAATAATGTAAAGACTAACAGACTGGTTTCTGTGGGGGGGTGGGAGGAGGGAAGCATGAAAAGGGGAAAAAATGTAAAACTCAAACATATTTAAAATCTTTCTTAAAAAATAAATTAGATAATTTTGATTGCATTAAATTTAAAAAATCCTTTTGCTTGGACAAAACCACTGTAACCAAGATGAAAGGAAATGTAGTAAATTGGGATACAATTTTTATAACTAGCATTTCTGACAAAGGACTCATTTCCAAAATATATAGAGAACTGAGTCAAATTTATATTAAAAAAAAGACATTACCCAATTGACAAATGGTCAAAGAATATACAGAGCAATTTATAGATGAGGAAATCACAGCTTTCCACACTCATATGTAAAATGACTCTAAATTGCATTTTATTGGAGAAATGCATATTAACACATTTTTGAGGTACCACCTCACATCTCTCAGGCTGACCAACATGACTGAAAAGGACAATGAGCATTTTGGGGATGGACCTGGGAAATCTGGAATTGGTCATGCTCATCCAATCCTTATGAAGAGCATTTTGGAATTATGCCCACATGGCAATAAAAATATACATACCCTTTGGTCTCCCAATAACACTACTTGTTCTATACTCTGAAGAGATCATGAAAAAGGGTAAAATATCACTTGCACTAAAACATTCAGGGCAGCTCTGTTTATGGTAGCAAAGAATTGGAAATTGAGTGATGTCCATCACTTGGGGAATGACTGAAGAAAGTGTGGTATATGTACATTATGGAACAATATCGTCCTATTAGAAACCAGGAAGGATGGGAATTCTGAGAAGCCAGGAGGGATTTGCATGAACTGGTGCTCACTGAGATGAGCAGAACCAGGGAAACTTTGTACACCGTCATAGCAATATGGTGTTGATGATCTACCTTAATGGACTCATTCATTTCATAACTACAAAAATCAGGCACAATTTATGTGTATCTATGATGGAGAACACCATTTGTATCTATAAAAATAGTTATGGAGTTTGAACAAAGAATTATAATTAGAAAAATTCATTATTTTATTATGTAATCTTGGTATCACTTATATTTTATTTTTTCCTTTAAGGATATGATTTTTCACTCACCACATTCAATTTAGATCAATATAGTATGGAAACAATGTAAAAACTAACAGACTGCCTTGTGTGGGGGGTGTGGAGGGAAGGAAGCAATATTTGGAAGGAAATATTAAAATTCAAAAATGTATAAATGAATTTATTTTAAATATAAAAAAGACAATATAAAAAAAAAGAAAAAAGAAAAAACCTACAGAAGAGACTTCCAAACAAGATGGCAGAGAGAAGCCAAGTATTGTGCTAAGGTCTCCTGCCTTCCCTTAGAACTAATATGAATCAAACCTAACAGAATTCATATCTACAATACCATGAAAAAGAAGCTAGGATTGTCTCAAGGGAATGTGGGTGAACTGGGGACATAGAGCAAAGAGCACATGCACAGGTAGCAGGGGAAGGCCCATGGACTAACCTATGGCTATCTGAGTGGCAGATGGGAGAATTCCAGCAAGACTGGAGTCAGAGTTCCAGTGCAACAGGTATGAAAGCACCAGAGCAGCAGCTAGACAGCAATCCTGTCAGATTGACTAGTCTGGAAGACCAGGGTCACAAGTCCCATATTTTTTTTGGAGTGCCCATGTTTCCAGTTTACTTCCCCCCATCCATGTGGGACAATGTTACTCTTCCTAGAACAAACACATTAACAATCCCCCTAACCTCCCAGGCTCAGGTGTGGGAAGCACATCTCTCTCAGTACTGAGTGAATGATAAGGAAATTAACTATATAGCCAGAGGGCCCAGTACACATTGTCCAAGGACAATTCAGATCCTGTTTCAACCTCAAAGACCCTGGCCTAGGGAGTGGGAAACAAATCAAGGTCATAGACTTTACAAAGAAAGCTTCCAGAACCCCATACTGGTCAACCCACTTGGAGTTACTAAGTCCAGTGAGCTAAACTTCCAGGGATTTCAACTCAAAATGTCCATAAACCAGCCCCTCCCCCAACACACAATCCTAGGGAAATTAAGAAAAGCCCATGAAAAGGGATGGGGCGGGGTCAATCAAAACCTACCTCAAATACAAAGATCCTAACTTAGAGAGAGCTGGAACTGCTGAGGTGAACATGAATTAGTCTCCAGCACAGAAAGAATTCTTAGAAGAGAGCAGGAAGGAGGTTAAAAATCAATAGAAAAAAAAATTTTTGAAAAGAAACACAAAAGAAAATTAACACCCTGCAACAAGAAAACAAATCCAGGGAAAGTACAATTGGACAAATGGAAAACACCTTCAAAAATAGAATTGACCAATTGGAAAAGGTGTTGTAAAAAATATAAATCAAGAAAGAAAATTCCACTCTAAAAAGAAGATTGAAATCTGTGGAAACTAATGACATCATGAGACAACAAGAATCTGTTAAACAAAAAAAACTGAAAAGTTAGAATAAAACAAAAAATGCCTCATCTGCAAAATGACAGATCTTGAGAGTAGTTCCAGAAGAGACAACTTCATGAAACATTCAGTATAAAACAAGCTTGAACTTAATAATCAGAATTGAGTGATGGAAAATCACCCTGGTATCATGGAAACAGGAAACAAAATAATTATTGAAAGAATACATTGATTGGCCCCTGAAAGGGATCCCTAAATGAAAGGAATATTGTGGCCAAATTCCAGATATCAGGTAAATAAAAACATGCTCCTTGCAGCCAGAAAGAAACAATTTAGATACAAAGGAGATACAGCAAGAATTACACAGGACCTGGCTGCATCAACATTAAGGGATCAAAGTGTGCCCATTATACAATATTCTGAAGTGCAAGGGAGCTTGAAATGCAGCCGAGAATTCACTATCTGACAAAACTGAGATTTTTCTTCCAGAGGAAAAGATGGAAATTCAATGAATTTGGAAATTTTCAACTTTTCCTGATGAAAAGACCAGAGCTACATAGAAAATTTAACTTCAGACAAGAAACTCAATAGACACATGAAAATGTAATAAAGGAAAAGAAAAAAATACTGCTATCCAATAAGATGAAACTGGCTATATCTCCACATGGGAGAAAGAATCTCATAATTCTTGAGAAATGTCACTCTATTAGAGGGCATTCATTACTTGTCTGTGACGTGGATAGAATGACTTCAAAACAATATCTCCTTTAAAAGGTGGGCAGTAAAGAGATAGCAGGATGGAGGAGAATGAATGGGATATATCCCAATACACGAAGGGGTATAAAAGACCTTTTGCAAATTAGGGGAAGAAGTAAGAAGGTAAGAACAGCCTGAATTTTACTCTTATAATATAGGCTCAAAAAAAGATTAACACTCTCACACTCAGTTAAGAAACTTATGCTACCTTTCAAGTATTAAAAGAGAAAGCGGAAGGGGGGGAAGAAGTAATAGAAGGAAGGGAAGGAAGAAGTGACAAATGCAAAAGGAAAAGAAAGGGGATGGGGTTGGATATAAGGGGGCAAACACACTGAAGGAGTGGTATTCAAAAGCAAAATATTGAGGAATATGGATAAGGTGAAAAAACAGGGAAAATACAGAGAAGATACTAAGGAGGGCAATAAAAAGTTAGTAAGTATTACTTTGTATGTGAATGGAATGAACTCTC
Organism: Macrotis lagotis; assembly: GCF_037893015.1. Lineage (NCBI taxonomy): Eukaryota > Metazoa > Chordata > Mammalia > Peramelemorphia > Peramelidae > Macrotis > Macrotis lagotis. The sequence continues at coordinate 660,606,374 of NC_133658.1, forward strand.
CCCTAAAATGTAAGTGAATAGCAGAGTAGGTTAAAAACCAGAATTCTACAATATACTGCTTACAAGAAAATCATTTGAATCAGAGAGATACATACAAAATAATGGTAGAGGGTTGAAGCAGAATTTATTTTGCTTCTCCTGAAGTGAAAAAGGCAGGGGTATCAATCCTCATCTCTGACAATGTAGCTGCTAAAATAGATCTCATTATAAGAGATAAGGAAAGGAAGGAAACTATATCCTCTTAAAAGGTAACATAAACAATGAAGTGATTTCAGTAATATGTATCCAACAACTTCAAAATTCTTAGAGGAGCAGCTGAATGAGTTAAAGGAAGACATAAACAGAGAAACCATAAAATAAACAAGAAGGAAATTAAGGAGATAAATAAAATGTTAGAAACCATAGACATGACACACCTTTGGAGAAAATTGAATGGGGATAGAAAGGAATACACTTTTTTTCTTACATAAAAATTGACTATGACTATGATATAAAAACCTTAAAATCAAATGTAGAAAGGCAGAAATAATGATTACTTCCTTCTCATATCAAAGTGAAATAAAAATCTTGTGCAATAATGGGAAATGGAGAGATATACCTAAAACTAATTGGAAAACAAATAACCTCATTTTAAAACATGAATGGACTGAACAACAAATCATTGATATAATTAATGAATCACACTAAATAATGACAAAAAAGGGACAATATACCAAAACATAGGGGATACATTCAAAGCAGCTACTGGAGGCTATATTACATCTTTAAATGTTTACATGAATAAAATAGAGAAGGAGGAAATCAATGAATTGAGCATGCAACTAAAAAAATTGTTAAAGAACAAGTTAAAAACTCATAATTAAATACTATATTAGAAATTCTAAAAATCAAAGAAGAAATTAATAAAATTGAAAGCATGAAAGATATTGAACTAAAAAAATGAAACCAAAAGTTGATTTTATTAAAAATCCCAATAAAATTGATAAAAACTTGGTTAATTAGATTTAAAAAAAGAAAGAAGAAGAGCAAATTATAAATATCATTAATGAAAAAGGTGAACTCACCACCAATAAGGAGGAATTTAAAGTAATAATTTAGAATTATTTTGCCCAACTCTATGCCAACAAATTAGATCTAATTGAAATGGATGAGTATTTATAAAAAAAGTAAGTTGTCCAAGTTAAATGAAGAGGAAATTAAATATTTGAATAACCCTATCTCAGAAAAAGAAATTCAACAAGCCATCATTTAACTCCCTAAGAAAAAATTTCCAGGGCCAGATGGATTCACAAGTGAATTCTATAAAACATTTCAGCAACAATTGGTTCCAATTCTCCATAAACTCTGTGGAAAAATAGGTCAAGAAGAAACTTGCCTACTCCAAGATATAAAAATGGTGTTGATAGCTAAACCAGGAGGAGTCGAAATAAAGAACATTATAGACCAATTTCCCTAATGAATATGGATGCAAAAATCTTAAATAAAATATTATCAAAATGATTACAGTGAGTTATCACCAGAATAAAATACTTTGACCAAGCAGGATTTAACCAAGTAATGCCAGGTTCATATTAGGAAAACTGTTAATATAATTGACTATATCAGTAAGAAACCTAATAGAAATCATTGATTATCTCAATAGATACTGAAAAATCCTTTGACAAAATACAGTACCCATTCCTACTAAAAAAAAAAAAAAACTAGAGAGCATATGAGTAAATGGATTGTTCCTTAGAATGAGATGCATATGAAACCATCAATAAACAGTATATGCAATGGTAATAATTTAGAGACATCCAGAAAAGATCAGGAGTGAAGCAAAAATGCCCACTATTATCACTACTATTCAAAATAGTATTAGATATGTTGGCTTCAGCATGTAGAGAAGAAAAGGAAATTGAAGTAATTAGAACTGGGAAGAAACTAAACTCTAACTCTTCACAGATGACATGATGGTATGCCTAAAGAATCCTAAAATAAATCATGTAAAAACTACTAGAAACAATTAGCAACTTTAGGAAAGTTGTAGGATGTAAAATAAACCCACATAAATCTTCAGCATCTCTCTCTATATATTAATAACATGATGCAACTGCAAGAGCTATAAAGAGAAATACTATTTAACTCAGCTTCAGACAATAAAATATTTGAGAATCTACCTGTGATGGTAGACTCAGAAACTCTATTAAAACAACTATAAAACCTTTTTTCATGCAAATATAATCAGATTTAAATAACTGGGCAAATATCTATTGCTCATTGATAGGCCAGGTTAATGTAAAAAATTAAAATTCTACCTATATTTAAGTATTTATTTAGTTCCTTCCCAATCAAACTTCCAAAATATTACTTTCATGAGCTGGAAAACATAAATTCATACAAATTTCCAGGGATTCAATGAAAAAAGGTGTAAAAGAAGGTAGTTAAGCCTTACCATATCTAAAATTATATTATAAAGAAAAAGTCATCAACACTTTCTGGTACTGGTAAGAAACAGAGTGGTGGATCAGTGGAATAGATTAGGTATAAAAAATACATCAGGAAAGAATTATAGTAATCTGCTGTTTGACAAGTCTGAAGATTCAAGCTTCTGGGATAAGAACTCTTTCTTCAATAAATAACTGTTGTGAAAATTGAAAATTAGTATTGCAGATACTGGGATTAGACCAAAATCTCACATCCTATACCAAGATAAGATAAAAATGCATGCAGGATTTAGACATAAATGATGATATTATAAGCAAACCGGGAGATCAAGGAATAGGATACCTGTCAGATCTATGGAAAGTGAAGCAGTTTATGTCCAAGGAGGTGGGAACATAAGCTATTCTAACAGACCGCCACCTGGCAGGAGCTGGTATGCTGGCCTGGGAGATAAGGTGTGCCAGAGTCCTTGGGAGCCAGAGTCCTTGGGAGCTGGACATTCTGCCCCACAGCCCAAGGGGAAAGGACACTGCTGTGTTTTACCACCTCCCTCCAATGTACCCCCTTATCCTGTACTGCAAAGTGATGCACATAGACTGCTTGTGTACCCCCATTCCCTCATTTTCTTTGTTCTCTCCTGGAAGACCTAACAGTATATATGTAGAAACTAAGCAGTAATAAATTTGAGCTGGAGGCATAAGGCAATGTGGCTTGACTCCTTATTCTCAACTCCCCTCTGGAAAGGAGGTTGTCACTGTTAGGGCCCCAAGGTGAAGCAAGCTGCAACACAAGGAAGAGATAGAGAACATCATTAAAAATAAACTATATAATTTTGATTACATCAAATTAAAAAGGTTTTGTACAAACCAAACCACTGTAACCAAGGTCAAAAGAAATGTAGTAAATTGGGAAACATTTTTTTGCAACTAGTATTTCTGACAAAGGACTCATTTCTAAAATATGTAGAGAATTGAGGCAAATTTATTAAAACACAAGCCATTCCCCAATGGACAAATAATAAAAGATTGTGCAAAGGCAATGTACAAATGAGGACATCAAAGCTTTCAATAGTCTTATGAAAAATTGCTCAAAAATTACTGACTATAGAAATGCAAATTAAACTACCTCTGGGGTAGCAACTCACACCTCTCAGATTGGCTAATATGACCAGAAAGGACAAGGAGCAATGTTGTAAGGAATAGTTAAAATTAATTAATTAATTAATGCATTGTTTTGCGAAGTGAAGCTGTGACCTGATCCAAACTTTCTGGAAAGTAATTTGAAATTAGCCCAAAGGGTAATAAAAATGGTCATTCCCTTTGATCTAGCAATAGCACTACTGGTTCTGTACTCTGAAGAGATCATGAAAAAGGTTAAAACCATCTCTTATACAAAAGTATTCATAGCAGCTGTTTGCATTAGCAAAGTATTGGAAATCAAGTGAATGTCCATTATTTGGAGAATGCATGAATAAATTATGGCTTATGGATGTTATGGAACTCTATTGTTCTATTAGAAACCAGGAGGGATGGGATTTCAGAGAAGCCTGGAAAAACTTCCATGACCTAATGCTGAGTAAGATAAGCAGAACCTGAAGAACATTGTACACCCTAACAGCAACATGGGAGGTGATGATAAATCTTAATGGACTTGCTCTTTCCTTCAGTGCAATAATTATGGACAATTTTATGGCACCTATGATGGAGAATACCATCTGTTTCAAGAGAAAGAATTGTGGAGTTAAGGACCAAAGACTACTACCTTCAATTTTAAAAAAAAACAAGTTTTCTTATGCAGTACATAATTTTGGTATCTCTAATGTTTCATTTTTTCCTCAAGGATATTTTTATTTTCTTTCAACATACACCAATTTGATCAATATATAACATGGAAACAATGTAAAGATTATCAAACTGCCTTCTATGGGGGAGGCAGGGAGGGGAGCATAGGGGAAAATTATTAAATTCAAAACCTTACAGAAAAGATGGGCAGAAAATACTATTGTATAAAATTGGAAAACAAAATATTTCAAAAACAATAGAAACTAAAGAGATGTTGCTCCTGTCTTATGGTCTCTCCTAATGAGCAGAACGAGGCTGAGGGTTCACTTGAGTTTAGAAGTTCTAAACTGCATTTAATTAATTTAATCAGTATGGTATGCATACTGTCTGTTCACTAATTTTTTGCCAGTTTGAAAGTACTGAAGGGAACCATGCTGCCTAAATAATAATGAACAGTCTCAGTTCATAAATGGAATTGGTCAAAACACTGCTAAATATCCTCCTTGGGGTTAGTGTATACATAGTGATTGCACTTCCAACTTCAGTGAAATAAAGAGACCTTTTAAAAAAAAAAGGGAAGAAAATGAAAAGAAAATAATGGTGAGAATAAAACAATAGGAATATGGATACTAATAGATATTATTTAACAGATATCATAGAATTTAATAAATTGGTAGATTTTAAGAGGGAAAGATATGAAAACCCTCACCCTCAATAACTGGCTATTGTTCCAAATTCTTTATTTAGTTTATTTATTTTATATTATTACAATAATCCTGTGAGAGTAATCATAACCACACACCCATAAAATGAGAAACCTCCAGAATAGTGAGAGAGAAAAAAGTGTTCTTCAGTCTCTGTTCAGACTCCAATGGTTCTGCCTCTGGGATGAGTTGCCTTCCCCATCAAAGCCACCAGAAATGTTGCATCAATATTTTTCCCATAGTTGCTACCACTAGCTGTATTTCCCTCCACTCTATTCCTCCCCACTTTCATCTATTTTATTCTCTCTCCTTTCATCCTGTCCCTGTTCGATGTGTTATATCTGAGTATCTTATCCCACAATCTTCCCTCTCTTCTATCAAATACTCCCCATTTCCCTCCCCCTGTTTCCCCTTATCCTATCTCTTTCCTCTCATTTTTCTCTAGGGTAAGATAGATTTCTATATCCTTTTAAGTGTGTATGTTATTTCCTCACTGAATCATTTCTGATGAGAATGCCGGTTGACTCATTCTCCCCACTCCTTCCTGCATTCCACACTATTGAAAAGTTTTTTCTTGACTTTTATGTGAGATGTCTTAGTCCCTTCTTCCCCTCTTTTCTCTTCCTCACAGTACATTCCTTTTTCATCAATTGCCTCCATCTTTTTACTATATTATGCCATGAAATTCAGCTCCTTCCTTTGCCTTTTCTATATATGCTTCTTGTAACTGCTATTATAAATGTGAAAATTAATATGAGTTATGAGTATCTTCTTTCCATGCAGGAAAACAAGTTCAGCATCATTAAGTTCTTCATAATTAGTCCTTCTCACCCACCCCCTCTATGGTTTCCCCAAGTCCTGTACTAGGGAGATCAAGCTTTCTGTTTAATGCAGGTTGTTTCAACATGAAAGTCTGAAAGTTCCCTGGTTCATTGAGCATCCATCTTTGCCCCCAGAAAGAGGATGTTCTATCTTTGCCAGGTTGTTGATTCCTAGTTGTAAATGAAGATCTTTTGCCTTCCAGAATATCATATTCTAAGCCCTAAGAGCCCTTAACGTAGAAGGCTGCTAGATCCTCTGTAATCCTGACTATAAAACCACAGTAGTTGAATTGCTTGTTTCTGGCAGTTTTTAGTATTTTCTCTTTGGCTTGGGAGTTTGGGAGTTTGGCTATAATATTCCTGGAAGTTTTTCTTTTGTGATCTCTTTCAGGAGGTTACCAGTGGATTTTTACCCACTCCTTCTATGATCTCAGGGCAATTTTGCTGTATTATTTCTTGAAAAATGAAGTCTAGGCACTTTTTGTGGTGATGAATTTCAGGTAGCCCTATGATTTTTAAATTACATCTTCTGGATCTGTTTTAAAGGTCAGTTGTTTTTCAAATGAGATATTTCACAGTTTCTTCTACTTTTTTTAGTATAGTTTTATTTCTTCCTGAGTTCTCCCAAATTCATTTGCTTTCTTTAGTTCCATTCTGCATTTGAAGGAGTTGTTTTCTTCAGAGAACTTTTTTAACTCCTTTTCCAGCTGGCCAATTATGCTTTTTAAGGCATTCTTCACCTCAGGTGTCTTTTGTGTTGTTTTTTGCCTTTGGCCTAAAAGGGTTTTCAATATAGTATTTTCTTCATGTTTTATTTATTTCTTTCACCACGTTATTGACTTGTGTTTCATTATTTATCTGCATCTCTCTAATTGCTCCTCCACCTCCCTTAATTGTTTTTCCAAAGGTTTTTTTGAGCTCATCCATAGCCTGAGTCCATTTTCTATTTGTCTTGGAGGTTTTGCATACAGAAGCTTCAATTTTGTCATCATCTGAGTATGTATTTTGATCCTCCATGGGACCAAAGTAATTTTCTATTGCAGAGTCTTCTTTTTCTGTTTGCTCTTTTCCTCAGCCTTTGACTACTTTACCACATTTTCAAGGCTTTAGGGTTTTGGGGGACAACCCACAGGGACCTTAATTCCTCCAGGGTCTTATGAGAAATGCTGACTGCCCTGTTGATTGTGTTCAGGCCCTCCCCTCTGCCCTGAAGCTTTGAGGATGGTCCCTGTTCAGCTATGGTGGTGCTGTGGAGGCCCAAACTGCAACCTGGACCTGAATGTGGGCAAACAGCTGAGTCCCAATGAAGGGATAGCCAAGAGACCTCGCATTCTCCCTGACCCCCTTATAGTCTATGCTGAGAGCTCTGAACATGCAGTGTTTCTCCACCTACTCTCAACAGAGGTTTTCACCACAGGGATGTTCTGAGGCCAAAGTTCTGGTGACGCAGAGTTCTCCCACCCACCCCCCTTCTGGCTGTCCTTGATGATCCCTGGCCCAAGCAGTCTGGAAACCACCCTGTCTGCCATGGACCCAGTCCCCTGGTCTGGTTATGCTGTGTCTGCTCTGGCTCCAGTACACTGCAGTTGCAGCTGTGCTGTGCTGTGGATATGGCTGTGCTGTGGCCTTTTCCAGCACCTGGTTGTGGTGGAACAGACATTTCCTGCAGAACTTCTAAGATGTCATGAAATGGGAAATTGTATCACTCAGTCTTTCTTTGGTTTCTGTCCCCTCTAAATTTTGACTAGAGTCTTAATTTGATGGAATTTGAAGATTTTTCATGAAGAAGTTTCTGGAAATTCCTATTTTCAGGCAGCCATGTTGACTCCACACCAAATATTCAACATTCTTGAAGAAGCTTGGTAATTTTGGGAAATTTCTATATGTAAAGTCAAGAAAACCTCATTTTATATTTGGTTTCTGGCATTATCTCTATCATCATGGTCAAGTCAACTAAACTCTTTAAAAATTTTCTTCTTTTATAGTGTAGATTATAGGAACTTACTCATAAGAATGTTGTTATAAACAAGTGTGATATAAATTTTTTTGAAAGCTGTAGTTATCTTGAAATAGCATTATCTTCAAAAGCAATTATGGAACTTTCAAATTCAAGGTGTCATGTTTACAGAAAGAAGAGCAAATAGGAAAGGCAGATTATGTATTGAATTATTCATTCATTTAAATTCCCATATAGATATATATTTCATACACACACACACACAAATCTGGAATATGCCATCATTCTTCTAATCAGCAATAGGTGACTTCTAGTCAGTGTTGTCTTTGCCTTTATTTTCAAACTTGATGTTTTACACTTCCTCTACTTTGATATCTACTTTTATGATAACTCTTTGAACTTCCTCCCCCAAAGCATTGCTTGGTTCAAGCAACTCACTCCAAATATATGAAAAGTTTTCAGGCATTCAGTGACTATGGAAGGGGAAAATTAAATCTTGGTGTCACTATATTGTGTTTTATGGTAATAATATAATTTTGTTTTATGCATTTTAAACCATTAGTATAAAACATATCTATAACATTAGACAGTTTTTTAAACTTTTTACTTTATTTATTTTATATTTTTTGTTCTCATTTTGTACAAATGTTTTTTTTACATTAATAAAATATTCTTGTTTAAGAGTAAATGGAATACCCCCTCCCCCCATATAGACTTGCTTGAGCGATAAAGTAAAAGGGAGAGAAAAAAAAACATTAAAATTAAAAAAAATAGTAATAATTGTAGGTATGGCCAGGTGGCGCAATGGACAAAGCACCAGCCCTGGAGCCACGAACACCCGAGTCCACATTCAGCCCCATAGACCCAAACATCGCCCATCAATGTTAAATGCAAGCCACTCAATCCCCACTGCCCTGAAAAAACCAAAAAGAAGGAAAAAAATGACCCCAAATAAAATAAAATAGTGATAATAGTAGGGGTGGCTGGGTCACAGACAGAGCATTGGCCCTTGAGCCAGGAGCACCTGGGTCCAAATCCGGCCTCAGACAACCAATGATCACCCTCCTATGCAGCCCCAGGCAGGCAACCCAGCCCCATTTACTCTGCACCCTCCCCCAAATAATAATACTAAAAAATGTGCTTCAGTCTTTGTTCCAACACCAACAACTCTGTCATGCATGGATCACATTCTTTATGGTAAGTCCATTGTAAAAATAACTTCCATATTTTTCCAAAGTTGCCATTGCTGATCGCAACTCCCTCCTTTCTTATTCTCTGCTACCATGTACTATATTTTCTCTCTCCTTTCACTCTGACTCTGCTGTAGGGTATCTAAGTGCCTCAGCAGAGAAATCCCTGGTCCTGGGGCCAAGAGGCCCTGAGCCCCATACCACCCCTTAGGCCTAGCATCCACCTGGCCCTATGGTCCTGGACAGGCCTTCCAATACCAGCCCCTTGCAAGAAGTACAAAAGAAAATGTGTTATATCTGACCACTCTCCCCCCATGGTCCATCCTCTCCTGTTTTATTCACATCCCCACCCCTTCCCCATTGAGTATATATGCTGTTTCCTCTCCTAGCCACCTCTGATGACAGCAAGGGTTCCCTCATTCCCTCTTGCCTCCCCTCTTACATATCATGGCAATAGGTCTTTGTAATAAAGAAAAATCTTATTATATGAAATATCTTGGCTTATTCTCCCTCTCCTTTTTCTTTCTCCCATTATATTTCCCTTTTTTTCTATTGACTCCATTTATACACCATATTTTATCTTTGAATTCAGCTTTCTCTTGTGCTTCAACTATAAAAGTTCCCCCTACATGCTCTATTAACTGAGAAGGTTCATATGAGTATTATCAGTGTCATTTTTCTATGCAGGAATACATGCAGTTCATCATCATTAAGTCCCTCATATTTTCCCCTTCTCCTTCACTCTCTATGCTTCACCTGAGTCCTGTATCTGAAGATCAAATCCTCTGTTCAGTTCTGGCCATTCCAAAAGGAACATTTGAAATTCCCCTGGTTCATTGAAAGTCCATCTTTTTCCCTGGAAGAGGACATGGAGCCTTGCTGGGTAGTTCATTCTTGGCTGCATTCTGAGCTCATTTGCCTTCCGGTATATTATATTCCAAGCCCTATGAGCTTCCAATGTAGTCGCTGCTAAGTCCTGTGTGATCCTGACTGCAGCTCCACGATATTTGAACTGTGTCCTTTTGGCTGCTTGTAATATTTTTCTCCTTGACTTGGGAGTTCTGGAACTTGACTATAATATTCCTGGGGGTTGGTTTTTTGGGATCTCTTTCTCAGGGGGATCAGTGGATTCTCTCCATTTCTATTTTTCCCTCTGCTTCTAGAATATCAGGGCACTTTTCCTGTAGCAATTCTTTGAAAATGATGTCAAGGCTCTTTCCCTGATCATAACTTTCAGGTATTCCAATAATTTTTAAATTATCTTTCCTAAGTCTGTTTTCCATATCAGTCATTTTTTTAATGAGATATTTCACATTTTCTTCTAATTTTTCATTTTTTTGGTTTTGAGGTATTGATTCCTGATTTCTGGTAAATTCATCAATCTCCAAGAATTCTTTTTCTTGTCTGAAGGATTTGTTCTCCTCAGAGAGTTTTCTTATCTCTTTTTCCATCTGGCAAATTTTGCTTTTTAAAGCATTCTTCTCAATAACTTTTTGAACTGTTTTATCTATTTTACCTAAGCTGGTTTTTAACATGCTATTTACTTAGCATTTTTTTTTTGGATTTCCTTGACTAAGCTGCTGACTTCATTTTCATGTTTTTCCTACATCTCTCTCATTTCTTTCCCAGTTTTTCTTCTAACTCCCTCATTTGATTTTCAAAGTTTTTTTGAGCTCTGTCATAGCCTGAGCCCAATTTCTGTTTTTCTTGGAGACTTTAGATGCAGGATCTTTTGCTTCCTCATCCTCAGACTAAGTATTTTGATCATTCTTGGGCTCATTTGCAAAATATTCCTCAATGGTTTTCCTCTTATTTCTCTGCTTGCTTATTTTCCCAATCTAAGCCTGGTTTGGGGGTGTTTCCTGAGATTTTGGGACACTCCCACAAGGGTCTCAGTGTGTGAGGCTCTGTCCTCACTCCTGGTCTGTGAATGACCATATGCACCCCTCTCTGCCACGGGGATTAGGTGGGGGGGGGCCTGCTGTTACATGGGGTTTCTAGACTGCAATCAGGTTCTGAATGTGGTCCGAACCCCAGTGTCCTCTTCCAGAGGCAGAGGATAGAACTCAGTAGTCTCTCTTTGCTCTCCTCCCTCAGCTCAATGGGCTCATGCCCTGGGTCCCTCCTGCTCACCGGCTCTACCTGTTTCTGTTTCTGGATCTGGGCTGCTGAAAGACCAGGGTGCTGGCTGTGTGCCCTGAGGGCTGGGCTCCACGTGCTGGGTCTGGCAGAGGTCCCCTGCTGTTCCCCCACTTTGTGCCTGGTGCTCCCTGGGATATAGCTCCTGAGACTCCCCCACTGCTGTGAGCTGGGGCTCCCACCACCCTGGGGCTGCCTCCAGGAGGCTGACGTTCTTTTGCTCTGGCGGGCCACCCCTCTGGCAGGCCGCCCCTCCGACCCCAGGAAGCAGAGCCTTTCTGCTCTTTTCTAGGTTACCTTGAGTAGGAGAACTGCCTGGCTATGTCCCTTTGTGGGTTCTGCCTCTTGAAAGTTTAATTAGAGTCCTTTGTTTATAAGTTTTATCAGAGAGCAGCTAAAACTTTATCCTTTCTTGTCACCATCTTGGCTCTGCCCCCCCAAACAGTTTTACAAAGGAGTCCAATACATATAAAAATGTGAACACTTGTTTTATATCATCTTACTCTGGACTATTGCAGTAGCTTCCTAATTGCTCTGATTATATCACACCCCTGCACAATAAAGCTTCAGCTATGCCCTATTATTATTGAGAGAAATATTAACTCTTCTTTGTCATTTAAAGTCTCTCAGAGTTTAGTCCCCATCTGTTTTTATAAATGATTTTAATTTTAATCCTTTTCATGTACTTTATATTTTAGTTATATTGCATTATTTTATATCCCCTTTTAGGAATATATACCCTGCCTGAATCTTTATACATGTTGGTCATTGTGTCTGAAATGCTTTCCATGAAGGCTTATGAAACAGGGGAACTATGAGCAAAGAGAATTATGGTAATCTAATGTACTGGAACCAAATTTTGGTAATCTTTACTATATTTTTAAAAAGTTTCTTGTAACACTTATTTCTAGGAACAGGCACCCCCATACCCTTGCCAATCTAAGTCACTCTGAACATGTAGCTACTTAGTGTATGTTTAATGACTTTGACTACCCATTCACTTGGAAACCAGGATAGTTATCATGAATGCAAATGTTACCTTAAACCAGGTTCTAGTCCCTTATATACCAAGTGATAACCACTGCTTAAAGACACTCCTTCCACTGACCCTAGAGGGTACATTTAAGGCAAATCTTTTCCTCTCTTTCCTTCCTTCCTACAGGACCTGATCAGGCAGCAGGTTGCCTGATGTAAGTACTGTGCATTATTTTCTCCACATGGTTGTTCTAGTGGTGGGATCCAGCTAGTTTTCACAAGTTCAGCAGAACCAATGCTTAATGTTTTGTTGAGTTTGGTTAACCAGTTGTTCAAATGGCACTTATAATCAGGATTTTCTCAAAGGTGGGCACCTGGGCAAGTCATTCAATGTGGAAATCATAAATTTACATTCCTTACTCTTTTTTATCATTCATCTATGCAATAGTATTTACTAAGCACCAGTAGTAAAGTTCATTCTGTCCATAAGTGAAAAAAATTGATGAAATTATTTGTAATATTTAGTTATTTATTTCTTCAAACTCATAGCTTTGATGAAACACTGCATTTTATAAAATGATTTATTTATTCATTTATTTGTCCATATGCAAAATTGTGTTTTTAAATTACAAAATTTCCTTTCACCTTCCCTTCCCACCCTCCTCCCCTCAGAGGGGTGAATAGAAAAGCCATCATTTTATATACATATTTTTGATAAACTTGTCTATAGATTGTTGATTTTTTCTATGAGGATTTGGATTAAGGGAAAGAAAAATGTAAGAAATAAGTTTTATAAAGTCGTCATCTGTTTTTGAAATATTTTGTTTTTTCTTCATCTGGTTTGTGATAACATTGTCCATAACTAGTCTCATACAGTTGTCCTAGCTCTCTGAGCTACTGACAGGAGCTGCTTCCATCAAGGTTGATCATCTCACAATGTTGTTGTTAATGTGTACATTGTTCTCTCGGTTGTGTTTCCTTTACACAGTATCAAATCCTATAAAGCATTCTATCCTTCTCTAGAGTCTGACCATTTAGGGTTTCTTATAGTATAATATTCCATAGTATTCATGTATCACAACCTGTTTAGCCATTCACCATTTGATGAGCATCCCCTCAATTTTCAATTGTTTGGCACTATAAAAAGGAGCTGCTAATAATTATTTTTGAACATGTGGGACTTTTCCCATTATTTTATGATTTCTTCTGGATATATAGCTAGAATTAGAATCGCTGGGTCAAAGAAATGAACATTTTTTTTGTTCTTTGGTCGATATTACTCTCCATAAATATTACATGTTTGGGGTAGAGGCATCGACTGCTGTGGTCTTATGGCTGCTTTTGTTCCATAAAGATTTGTTTGCTTGCTCTCAGTAACAAGACATAATCTAGGTTTGGGTATCATTTTATTGTTCTTATTTGAATAATAAATGCACAAAATATTAAATCACCTTTTTGGTATGTCTTTTTATATATCTAAAATTGTCATGAGGGCAAAGAACTGCTTGTTAATTTATTTGAATCCCACCACTGCTCTGTTCTTTTAAAGAATACTTAACCATCTCTAAGTTGCTTAACTGACTAGTTTACTTTCATTTCTCTATTATTTGTTTGCTCTGTTTTCCTAATAAATTTGTTCTTTCCTTAACCCCTGTACTTCAGGCTAAAATGGTATGTGAATTCTTCACCAACATGAACCCTAAAAATGACATCATTTAGAAATTAGAACTCCCCAGTACCTTCAGCATTGGGTTCAGGTGTTGCCAGAGTTGTAGGATGTGTTCCAGGAAGAGCATTACCTTGGTGTGAAGGCTTCCAAACCCTTTTCAGGGCTGCTGTCTACCTTTGATTGTCCATCTGAGCCACCAAACTCTCACCTGCAGCTCCAAAAAATTGTAGGAGACACAATGGTCACACTCCAGTAAACCATTTTGGCAGGCTAAACCAATTGAGCGTAACCAAGGGAGTCTTAAACTCATTGGCGAGTATTTGGAGGGGAGGGTATATACACCAAGCATGTTCCACTGTTGAAATTAGCAGAAAAGAACAATTCATCCCAACAGCTATGTAGTGAGCTGAAGCAGGTGCTGTAGAGTGCTTTAGAATTTGCTTAGATATCAAAGATACCAAGGTCATCCACTAGAGACGTCATCAGTTGTCTTGACTATATCATACTATCCTGGGTCATGATGACTTTGAGAGAGTGAAGCAGATTGTTTACTCCAAGTCTATCTCACTTAAAAGTAGTTTATGCAGGCAGTGAAAGATATCACTCAAAACCATTCCTCAAATTCCTGTGGTGACAGGCAAGTAACAAAGTAACATGTGTGGATACACTGGAAGCTGCAATCACAGCCTTCACACAATCAATGAAAGCCATAGGGTTGTTTCCTTCCTGAAAGCAGAAATGAAATTTGGCATCCCCTGCATGACTGAACACACCTTATAAAGATCACATGACTCATCTCCTGATGTAAGGAAGGGACTAGAAAAAGGTGTCCTAAATATTCTCTGCTTACCTATTCTGATTACTCAAGCAGGCGGGGATCCCACAGTTTGTTTGAGACAGAAAAAAATCTACCAAAACTTCTTTAAAGAATTTTCTACTCATTCTGGCCAAGATGGGAGAGAGAAGACAGGCACAGTTCTATTGTCTCCTGATCTCTTCTCCACCTATCACATGAAACAAACCTTTTAAAAGAAATCTGACCCACAAAATCCAGAAAGAAAAGACAAGAGAAAGAACATCTAGCTCAGGATTTGTCTCCGGCAGCAGCCTTTGCCAAATTCAGGTGGGTGAGTCTGGGCTGTAAGGGGGGATCAGCTCCGGATCAACTAGATTAACAGCTGAATTGGAGCCCGGAAGCTGAGGGCCCGAGAGCTGGATCTGCTGGATCGGGGGTGGGGCTGGACGACAAGGGCTTGGGTCGCCGGGGGAGTGTAGGTGCTGAAGTTGGAGCTGTCCCTTGGGAGATCCCGTATGGGGCTGGGGGGAGAGTTCTGGAGCAGGAAGGCTTCAGACACCATCCCTGGGTTCCTCTGGTCTGAGTCTGATTACAACTCAAACTTCTTCCCTAACAAACAAATGCAAACTACTTCTGACTCAGGCCCAGGTGTATGAGCAGAAGAACCACCCCAGCTGAGCAATGATCTCAGGCCAGGGTAAAGAGCACCATTGATTAAAGGCAAAAGAATCCAATAGCTCCAACTGCTCCCTTCAGGAAAAGGGAGAAGGCTTCAATCAAGGTCACAGACACTCCAGGGAAAGCAACCAGCACCTCCTACTGTCCAGCCAGAGAAACTGCACTCAGTAACTAAAGCCTTTAGTGATCACAAGCCCCGGTGAACCAGCCCCTCCGCAACTCAGGTCTTAGCAAAATGAAGAAGGGTCAACAAAAAGGTGGATCCATAGAAAAAATTCTTGGAAGGGAAAGACTCCGAGAGACCTGGAACCTTTGAGGAGAATACAATCTGGTCTTCAGCACAGAAAGACTTCTTTAAAGAAATAAGGAAGGAGCTTAAAAATTTGGGAGAGACAATTAATACCTTGCAACAAGAAATCAAAACTTTAGAAAGTACAAGTGGACAAATACAAAATGAGAATAAATCTCTCAGATCTTCAAATTGGCAAATGCAAAAAGAAATTAATTCTCTCAAAACCTCAATTGGTCAAATGGAAAGCTCTTTCAAAAATAGAACTGACCAATTGGAAAAGGAGTTGCAAAAGGTTAATGAAGAAAACTCCTCCCCCCAAAAAAGAATGGAGTCTACAGAAACTAACGACTCCATGAGACAGCAAGAGTCAGTTAAACAAAATCCAAAAATAGAAAAAACTAGAAGCAAATGTAAAATACCTCATCAACAAAACCACTGACCTCGAGAATAGATTGAGGAGGGGCACACTGAAAATTATAAAACTTCCTGAAAACACTGAAGAGAAAAAAAGCCTGGACTTAATATTACAGGATCTAGTGATGGAAAACTACCCTGATATCATGGAATCAGAGGACAAAGTAGTAACTGAAAGAGTGCATCGATGACCACCAGAAAAAGGTCCTAAAATGCACAACACCAAGGAATGTTGTGGCCAAGCTCCAGAACTATCAGATAAAAGAGAAAATCCTGCAAGCAGCCAGAAAGAAACAATTTATATATCAAGGAGGCAGAGTAAGGACCACGCAGGACCCTGGCTGCATCAACATTAAGGGATCAAAGGGCCAGGAATGAGATATTTCGAAGAGCAAGCGAGCTTGTAATGCAGCCAAGAATCTTCTTTCCCTCAAAGCTGAGCCTTCTCTTCCAGGGAAAAAGATGGACATTTAACGAAATGGAAAATTCCAAAAATTTCTGATGAAAATACCAGAGCTAAACAGAAAATTTGGACATCAAAGAGGAGGTTCAGGAGACACATGAAAAGGTAAAAAAAAGGGTGGCAGTAAAAGGAAAAAAAATGCAATCAAGTAAGTTGAAACCTGGATATATCCCAGGATGGGGGGAAAAAGATTCTCATAAATCTTGAGAATTGTAACTCTAACAGAGAGGATATGCCTAGCCAGAAATGAAGGACATTCGTGACCTATCCATGAGACTCCTATCTAAAGAGATGTAATCGGCTTTAAGCGAACTTGGTAGAAAGACCCTAATAACTCTCAAGAATTTTGACTCTATTCAATAGAATATCCAGAATTAGAAGGGACAGACACTCAGAATTTTCTACAACTTAGATAGAATGATATAAAAGACACTACTTCTTTAAAAAGGGGGACAGGAAAGACACTGGATGAGGGAGGGAAGTGAATGGGGTAAATCTCATTACACTAAGAAGTACCAAAAAACCTATGGTAATGGAGGGGAAGAAGGGAGCAGATGAGAAACACCTGAATCTTCTTCTCATCATACTTTGTTTAAAGTCAACCTACACATACTCAGTTAACTTATACAACATCTAACCTTTCAAGTACTAAAAGGGGAAAAGAGGAGGGGGGATGGAGAAAGGGAAGGGGAGTGGGGGAAATAAGGGGGAAATAACAAAACGAAGGGAAGGGAAAAGGGAAAAAGGGAAAGGGGAAAGGGGAAAGAAAGGGGAGGGTTTGATATAGGATGGCAAACGCACTGAAGGGGTGGTATTCAGAAACAAAATACTGAGGAATATGGATAAAGGGGGGGAGAAAGGGGGAAATACAAATGAAGAGAAGATAGCACGGAGGGCAATAAAGAATTAATAATCATGACCTTGAATGTGAATGGGATGAACTCTCCCTTAAAATGCAAGAGAATAGCAGAGGGGATTAAAAACCAGAATCCTACAATATGTTGCTTACAAGAAACTCATTTGAAGCAGAGAGATACATATAGAGTAAAGGTAAAAGGTTGGAGCAAAATATATTTTGCTTCAGCTGAAGTTAAAAAAGCAGGGGTTGCAATCCTTATCTCAGACAAAGCAGCAGCTAAAAGAGATAGCTTTAAAAGAGATAAGGAAGGAAACTTTATCCTCCTAAAAGGTACCATAGACAATAAAGTCATTTCAATATTGAATATATATGCACCTAGTGGGAGAGCACCCAAATTCTTAGAGGAACAGCTGAAAGAACTACAGGAAGACATAGACATCAAATCATAAAATAAAGAAGAAAGAAGTTAAGGAGATAAATAAATTGTTAGAAAAATTAGATATGGTAGACTTATGGAGGAAGCTGAATGGGGATAGAAAGGAATAAACCTTTTTCTCTGCAGTACATGGAACTTATACAAATATTGACCCTGTACTAGAACATAAAAACCTAATGATCAACTGCAGAAAGGCAGAAATAGTGAATACATCTTTCTTGGATCACAATGCAATAAAAGTCATATGCAATCCTGGGCCAAGGAGATATAGACCCAGAACAAACTGGAAACTGAATAATCTCATTTGAAAAAATGAGTGGACCAAAAACAAATTATAGAAAGAATTAACCATTTTATCCTAGATAATGATAATAATGAAATAACATACCAAATCCTATGGGATTCATTCAAAGCAACTCTCAGGGGATATATTATATATCTCTAAATGCTTACATGAATAAATTGGAGAAAGAGGAAATCAATGAACTAAACATGCAAGTACAAAAATTAGAGAAAGAACAAATCAAAAATCCCCTATTAAATACTAAATTAGAAATTCTAAAAATTAAAGGAGGAATTAATAAAATTGAAAGCAAAAAGTGATTGATTTAATAAATAAAACCAAAAGTTGGTATTATGAAAAAACCAATAAAATTGATAAACCTCTGGTCAATTTGATTAAAAAAAAGAAAGAAGAAAACCAAATTGCTAGTATCATAAATGAAAAAGGTGAACTCACCACCAATGAGTATGAAATTAAAGTAATAATTCAAAATTATTTTTCCCCTCTATGCCACTCAATTTGATAATCTAAGTGAAATGGATGAATATTTACAAAAATATAAGTTGCACATGTTAAATGAAGAAGAAATTAAATACCTAAACAACCATATCTCAGAAAAAGAAATTCAACAAGCCATTATTGAACTCCCTAAAAAAATGACCAGGGCCTGATGGATTCACAAGTGAATTCTACCAAACATTTAAGGAACAATTGGTTCCAATTATATATAAACTCTTTGGAAATATAGGGAAAGATGGAACTCTGCCTAACTCTTTCTATGCATCCAATATGGTGCTGTTCCCTAAACCAGGAAGA